>NC_061511.1:54991781-55069875 GCF_022539505.1 Lolium rigidum | reverse complement strand
ACTAGAGGTACCCCCATGAGCGAGGAGACGAGCCCGCCAATATCGTAAGCGAGTGAGGAGACAACAAAGGCTAGGGTTTCGCGTGAGCAACCTCCCGCAGTAAGAGCCGATGCTAGGGACTTACCTTGTGGCTCTAGTAAGCAGTTTGGATGAATTAACCTTGTTTCGTTTCCACCTTAAATTAGTCAAACCAAAACAACAGATAAGGCGACTCAAGATAATAATACTAAAAAGAAAGAAATAAAGGACGCCCAAATGAGGAAGGATTTTAAGGATAACCGGCTGCCACCGGCTACTTCCCGCGACCCCGCTTTCTATATATACGCGCCTCTTTTTCCACCCTCTCCACACACTCCGCCCCTTCGTCTCCGCCTCCGGCTGTTTCTCCAGCTACCCGCTTGCCGGAGCTCCCAAATCTCCCCTTATACAGCATATATCCTTCCCTCCAAAGCCTAGCTAGTATCCTCCGGCCGCCTGACCTGTAAAATAGTATTCTTCTTGACTCGTGAAGCTACCGGCCGGTGTTAGGAATAGGATCGTCGTGTCCATCGACGGTGGAGTGGAGTGAAGGATGGTCGACAAGGATCGGTACTGAGGAGAAGACAGCGGCGATCGTGGACGCGGCTAAATGTACCGCAAGAACAATTCGGCACTCTCCTGCTTCTACCTTTACCTCCTCTGGTTCTTCTTCCTGAAAAAGTAGGAGAGCAAGCGACCGATCCAGCGAGCGAGCGATCTCGAGATTTATCGAGATTGCTTGAGCTTGATAGATACATATAGAGATACTTGATTGGTTCACAAGTGTGGAAGTAGCTAGTGATCTTGGAGATGGAGCAGCTGGATCTGAACGTGGAGGAGAAGCCGGCGGCAGCGGCAGCGGCGGCGGCAGGAGCGACTCCGGGACGTCGGAGTCGTCGGTGCTGAACGCGGAGGCGTCCGGCGGCGGAGGGACGGCGCCGGCCGAGGAGGCCTCCAGCTCGACGCGCCAGCCGGCGCCGGCGCCACGGGAGGTGCTCGAGTTCAGCATCTTGAAGAGCTCGACGCCGTCGGCCGAGGGCGAGAACGACGTGGGCGGCGCCGGCGAGGAGGACGACGAGGAGGAGGCGACGCCATCGCCTCCGCCGCCGCGGCAGTACTACCACCAGCAGCACATGCCGCAGCCGCAGCAACTGGTGACCCGCGAACTGTTCCCGGCCGCCGCCGCCGCCGGTGCCGGCGCGCCGCTGCTCCCGGTGCAGCAGCATTGGGCCGAGCTCGGCTTCTTTCGCCCGGCGCCGCCGCCGCAGCTGCAGCCGGACGTCAGGTACCTGCAACAGGCGCACGCGCCCCCGCCCCCGCCTCCGGCAGCCGCGCCGCCGCCAGCCAAGAAGAGCCGGCGTGGGCCGCGGTCCAGGAGCTCGCAGTACCGCGGCGTCACCTTCTACCGCCGCACTGGCCGCTGGGAATCCCATATTTGGTCCGTACATAAATCCTCCTCCCTACCAAAAAAATTATTCAATTGATTTTCCGTACCTATTAGTATTATGAATCAAAATTTTCAGTTCTAACAATTTTTCTCCTGTTCGTTGCTGATGCAGGGATTGCGGCAAGCAGGTGTACTTAGGTGGATTCGACACTGCTCATGCTGCTGCAAGGTAATTAATCTTTCAGATAGTACAGAACGAGAACTGTGATCATCATCATCGTCTGAATTACTCTGTGTACTGGAAATCTCAAGTCTTGTCCACTTTGTTCATTTCACCTGGCCCAAACTTACCTTGAGATGTGCGCAGGGCGTACGATCGGGCGGCGATCAAGTTCCGCGGCGTCGACGCCGACATAAACTTCAACCTCAGCGACTACGAGGACGACATGAAGCAGGTGACCGATCATCCAACCAACCAACCAACCAACAGATTCAGATTCAGACTGTTGCTGAAACTGAATAACTGATCAACACAAGGAATTCAGTCTGACTCGTGTGCTGTTTGGTCTGGATTCAGATGAAGGGCTTGTCCAAGGAGGAGTTCGTGCACGTGCTGCGGCGGCAGAGCACAGGCTTCTCGCGCGGCAGCTCCAAGTACAGGGGCGTCACCCTGCACAAGTGCGGCCGCTGGGAGGCACGCATGGGGCAGTTCCTTGGCAAGAAGTAAGAAAACTTCTCTTCCATTTCTACTAAACCTTTTCTTTACTTCTTGACATGTTTAGGAATTACGTATGGGTCTTTTGATGTGATTGTGCTGCCCATCTGATGTGATCTGAATCTCATAAGGGTCATGATTAGATCACCAAACACAACTCCCATGATCATTACGAATGTATTTAAAGTTAGTAGCTAATAAGCCTAGGTAGGTAAATAAGATACATAGATGATGATCAAGAAGAAAATTGTGGGCAGTGGATAGGGAGTTCCTCAAACGCCATGCTTGGGTGCAGGTACATATATCTTGGGCTATTCGACAACGAAGTAGAGGCTGCAAGGTTCCTGAGCTTGGATTCTGCCATTGATAAAAAAGTTCTTTCTTTTTTCTCCATCCACCAAAGTACCGACTCGAATCTCTTCTCTTGTTTCTCTTCTTCCTTTTCTTGTTCCGCAAAATCAGGGCTTACGACAAGGCGGCGATCAAATGCAACGGTCGAGAAGCCGTGACCAACTTCGAGCCGAGCACGTATGAGGGGGAGCTGCTCACTGAAGTTGCTTCTCAAGGTAACAACATGACCTCAATTTTGGTTGATTTCTCTTCTTTTTTTTTTGGTCTTTTCATGTTTGGCAAAAATTCTGCCTTAGCGATACGCTGATGAACTTGAATTCGATAACGACGATTGGCAGGCGCAGACGTCGACCTCAACTTGAGCATATCTCAACCATCTACCCAGAGTCCCAAAAGGGATAAGGGCAGCCTTGGTCTGCAGCTCCACCATGGATCATCTGAAGGCTCTGAACTAAAGAGACCAAAGGCAAGTACACATTTTTTTTCCTTAAAAGATTGCGCAATCAGTCCAGATTCACTGCTGGACTTGTATAGCTACCTGATCCACTATGTGATTAATAATTGGATTTCACTGTCACCATGCTAGTGACTGCAGTAAGATGCCCTTATTGTGGCCAAGTCTTTTTCCTAGTGTACTTACATTGGGAATACTTCTACACGCATTATCTTGAATTAAATTTCACCTCATCGGTCCCACCGTCCAAACTATATTCACCACACAGTACCATGTTTACTTCTGCCTGGTTATGATTAATTATAGTATGTTAGTTTCTTACAGAAATTGAATTGCTTGAGAAATTTATTACGTAGTTGACATTTAACTGGAAAAGTCTTTTGCGTGTTATGCAGGTCGATGCTCCCCTCGGCTAGTCTCGCTCCCTCATCGATACCCCCTTCTGACCGAGCATCCACCAATCTGGCATGGCCAATCTTATCCAGTATTTATAAATAATGAGGTGAGGTGATACTAAATCATAAAACTCCTTGCACCTAAATTTTGCAAGGTGTCATTTTATTGAATGGATGTCAGTGTAGCTCAAGTGTTGCTTCAATGTGCCACATTTCCTTAGACTCCACACTTCACCCACTGCCTGTCGGTTTCAGAGACATCGGTGCCTTAGCACAAGTTTCATATGTGGGATCTTGAGTTTTCAGAAGCTCTCTGATTGGGGTAGCACTACTAGTCATAGGATTATAAATATTCTTGATTTTTCCTCTGAAAGGAACACCCTAGAGAGTTGACGATTCAGAATTAGCCTATTCCTATATTGTTTGGTCAATATTCCTTCATGTGGCTAAGAACGGTTTGGTTTTACTATTTATTTATTCGCGAGAAAAAAAATATCTGAATCGTAGCCATATACTATTATAATAGGATTAGTAAGACACAGAGCTTTACTTGGAAACAAAAGAAAGCTAGCTAGTTCCCATCTTTTTTTAGAGTGTTTTGTCACCTTGTTTTGGTAAGATTAGTACCCAATTTTCCATTTTTGTTACATTGGTTTGCCATTCTACGTTTTTTTTTTCCAAAGTAAACTCCCAGACTCCTCAACCGGTAAACTTCAAGAATATATTATTATTTTATTTTTCCTGGACAGAACGTTCAACTGGGCATATCTTGCTCACTTTCATGTTTTCCGAAGAGAGAAAGAAACTAAGACCAATTTTATATATATAAAAAAAAGAACAAAGAAAAATCCATTTGCTGCCATTGTTGTTGAATTTATCTTACATGAGTATGATAAATTGTTCTTCATTTATTCAGGATGCAGCCAGAGATCTTAGCAGAAGGCCAGAGGTGGGCACAGCGGGTGTTCCAAGCTGGGCATGGAGGGTGAGCCACCCTCCTCCTGCGCTACCCTTGCCACTCTTCTCGTCGTCATCGTCCTCTGCAGCATCATCAGGATTCTCCAAAACCGCCACCGCAACAGCTGCCCCAGCCACCCCATCGGGCTCACTACGGTTCGACCCGATGGCACCATCATCATCGTCAAGCCACCAACAGCACAACCGTCGCTGAAAATAAGCCAAACTGTAAATTTCCGGGAAGCCGATATCTTTTTCCCTTCCGGCATTTCAGCGTTTTCAGTCTTGTGCCGGTGTGGTTTCTTGTACTGGATTCATGACTGTATTTTCCACGCTGCCCAAGTGAAATGTTGCTTCTCATCACGCTCATTGCACCAGCCGATCCGATATTTCTCCTATGGGATACTAACCTCACCATATGCGATTGATTTATACCATTATTATAGAAAATTATCACTGAAATTCAACAGTAGAGGTACCATAAGATAAGAGGAATCTTTACTTAGGGAATTATTCCAGTTCCCTTTCCTAGCTGTCTGTGACCCTTGTTCTTGCTCAGGAGCCAACTAACCTTCTGAATTGTGCTGTTGTTTGTTCTTGCACTGTTATAAGATTTGGCTCTAAAGGATGGCAAAGCATTTTGTGCAGGAAAATAATAATTCAAAGTAACCTTCGAAATCATATAGAACTTCAGGATCTCTAAAAAAAAACCATATGAAATTTTAACTATGCAGCCATGCATACTTTTAAGTATGAATAGAGTTATAGAGATGCCAATTCCTCAACAAAAAAAAGGTGATTTTCAATGCTACAATACCATTGTAAACGAATGGTTGCCAAAAAGGGTGAAGGGCATAAAGGTGCATATCAACCAAAATTGCATGGAACAAAACAGAAACTTGAGAGGCACTAGAACAGTTCGATTCGGACAGTTTTCTGTGCAATTTCTTCCAGACAAATTCAGAATATTTTCCAGATTCTGTCACTGCTGCATCGAGACAGCAGCGTGGAGTGGACAGATGACCTCGCCTGCTGTTAAATCTTACGAGATTCACATTGCTGTGATTATTTTCAGGTAAAAAACCTTTTCTGTAGGGGATGGTGATATATAACCCGGCAGCAGCTGTCGGCATCGATCAAGTCACCGAACAACAAAAAGTTTAGCTAAGGATTCCATCACGTGAAATGGAACATATTTTCGACAGCCTCCATGCATCAGCAGTACCAAGATCACTTGTACTAGACAAGAGAAAAAGATATTTTTTTCGTGAAAGAGATGTATATATATGTAGATAGATAGATTCCCTCCGAAAATGCAACTGCATTGGGAATTATGCACACTCTAGTGTGTTTGTCCAAATTGTCCTACCAGAGGGGCATGTGAGAAACGATGAACTCAACATGAATTTAGCAGGAAGCAATTTAGTTTGGTTGAAATTATAGGGAAAATCTACCTAATAGGTGTTCCCTTCGAGAAGAAAGGGCTAGCTGTTTCAGTTGTTGAAGATGCATGCATGGTACTAGATCTACTGGCATGCCTCCTCCAATCCCATTGTTGTCTTTGCCTTTGTTTACATGCTTCCATATGCCTCTAAAGGTGTTCAGTTCAGCAAGCAAAAACCTAGACACACAACTTGGCAATAGATTTGTGTTGGTTTCGATGAGGGAGGAGGGTCCACATCAACTTTGATATGGAAGCACCATGAGATCTAATGGAAAGAAATCTCTACTGAGGGAATCACTTGAAAGACCAGCGATTCACATATGCTGCTTTTGTTACCAAGATGTGGGAAAAAAATCTCCACAGAAGAATCCGCTTCACCTTTTTTTAAAATCAGTTATTCTTGTTATCAAGAATTTTTCCGTTATAGTCAGATTTGGGAAAAACTATTTCGATTTGTATTATAAAGAAACAGTCCTACTAAGATAACAACCACATAATTTTGATGTAGAAATATCCCAGAAACTAATATTGCAAAATCCGCACAAATAAACATCTCCAATATATGTTTTGAGAGTGTCAAACTGGTCATCAGCCGTGGAGAATCAAAATATCTGCTAAGGTTGATTTGGTACCTGCAATAATGCATCTTAGAAAAATCAAGCAAGCATACAATTTCTAAATGGCTATGATAACTGTCGTACAGGTGTCGACGTGTAACATTATAGTATTTTGATGCCTTCGTCAGTTGTGTCATTTCATTATTCGTTCCAAGAAAGGATGCCTGAAAATAATAATCAAAGGAACAACTCCATTAGATCACCGACAAAAAACCATCTCAGTACATGGAAAAGCTTGCTCAAAACATAAAGTACAACCACCCGTCTTCAACACCAAGATAAATACAACCACCCATATTCATCCCACAAAAATACTTTAGTTTCTAAGAAATATCAAGTTTGACCAAGTGAATTTGGCTTTTAGGGAATAAAATACACAATCAAAATGTGAAAAAAATAGGAAAAAGCAAGTTGCCTTGAGGAACAACATGTACAACTGGGAAAATTGTACTTGTTATTATGGCTTTAGTGCTAGTGACAGTTTGTAACGGTCTTGAAAGAAGGACCACTCTTATGCGTTGCGTTGGCAAAAGTAAAATAAATAAATAAAGTCCAATTTGGGTTTTTTAAGGATTGGGGATGTCCTTATTTTTTGAGTCCATGTGGTGGGTCTCTCTCTCCTTTTGGCATGATTCCTCGAGGGGGAGCATATTATATTTTCTGCGTCGCAGAATTACGTCACTGCTTACGTTAATTCGCAACCTGGTTGTAATAATCTATCGCATGACATGGATTGGACGGAGATTAAAATATTAACGGTGGGTCGTACCAGTACTATATTAGGCCTAATGACATTGATTATGTTGCATGTTGTTGATGATTCCTTGTATTAGTTGTACTCGAAAGAGTTCTTTTTAAAAGGTGGTCTTGTTGTTTGTACCATGCTTTGTTTAATGGAGATAATCTTGTATACCCTGCAGATGTGTGTAATATACTATGGACACAACACATGTACTACTTTTGGCATACTCTCCTTATAGAAAAAAGGTATCCATTCTTAATTAAACTGGTCACCTTGATCTGGATTGTGTTAACCCATTCTTAAACATTTGCATTATTCGGTTGTACTACTGTGGTATCCATGAACATTGGAGTTGCTACATAAATAATATTATTTTGTTTCCAATCTTTTCTGAGAGTTGAAATATATCCCACGAAATTCATCTCATATCCTGAATATGTTTTTAGGGAGAAAGCATAGTGGGCAACCAAGAGGCAGCGTATATGCATACAGCCAGATGGCATAAGTTGAATGAAATAAATTTCATAGCATTATGTGTTCAGACTGGCCAGATCCAGCCTTTTTCTTCTTCTAGTGATGTTACTTGTTAGTGCAGAGAGTTGATCAGCACAATGCATTATATAGCAGATGCTCTTACAATCTTATATTGTTGGACTTTGGTGCTGACAAAGAAAGAGATCATGTGAAATGCCGCTCCAATGAGTAGAGATGTCCAGATAAGCCTACAGTCAACATATATATCCAGTTAACATTTCATTTTGATGGGGACGCAACACCAATACTGATTTTGCACGATACATCGCCATCGCTCACGTCACTCCTCAAAACAATCTTTCGCCTCGCTATATTAATGTAGCAACCGACCAATACTCGCTCGGGTCCTTGCAATATCATATAATCCTCGAGATAGATCCTTCCAGCGCAAATTATGGAAAATGAGGAAAAAATACTGGTAATCCTGAAGAAAATCCATGTGTTGTCTCTGCAATTAGGGGGAAATTTTGTAGAATGGCACGAGCATTTGCAGTACATTCGGTGTCCCAAGAAGACGAGAGTTTACATGATTTCTTGAAAATGGCCGTGTCAACATGGGATTCTGTAGACGTGCATCGGAAATGTACTTTGTGGAAGAACTTTGGTATTTCAAGCAGACCAAGAATTGAAAACTGTATCATGCCAAATTCCTATCGTATTTTTTTAACAGGCCATCTTTTCTGTAGGGGGTCAAACAGGCCATAAATAGGGCTGAGCACTATTTGCCTGTCTTCAGCCCATAAATCTATCTGGGCTTTTATTGGCCCACCAAAACTGGAGCTTTACTTTTTTGCATTATGAATCCTCATTGAATCTCAGCAAAGCCCATTACTTGCGCATTCTCCAGTACAAGCCTCTCGACCAGCAGAACCCTCGCCGCCGCCGCCGTCCTCGCCGACGATGACCTCCATCCGGAGCGCGGGGGGCGCGCTGCCGCCGATCCGGCTGGCGGTGGAGCGCGCGCGCCAGGAGGTGCTGCGGCGCGAGCTGGACGGGTGCCAGCTCCTGGCGGGCATCTGGTGCCACGGCTTCACGGTGGCGCAGCTGCGGAGCATCCGCGCGTCGCTGCCGCCCACGGCGCGGCTGGTGGTGGCCAAGAACTCCGACCTCGCGGCGGCGGTCGAGGGCACGCGCTGGGCGTCGCTCCGCCCCGTCGCGCGCGGCATGAACGCCTGGCTCTTCGTGCGCTCCGACGAGATCCCGCCCGCGCTCCGCCCCTACCGCGACTTCCAGAAGGACTGGAAGCTCCAGCTCAACGACTTCACCGGCGCCGTCTACGAGGGCCGCCTCTACGGCCCCGACGACTTCGCCAAGCTCGAGGCCATGCCCACCAGGGCCCAGTCCTACCAGTACCTCCTCGGCTGCCTCCAGATGCCCGCCGTCTCCGTCATCGCCGCCCTCCGCGCGCGCCAGGAGGCCATGGCCAACCCGCCTGCCGACGACGCCACCTCGGAGCCGCCCGAGAAGTGATCAAAGGTTTACAACACTTGCAGCTTATAAGAGCACCTCCCTTCTTTCCTTTTTTCTTGCAGATTTTGAATTCAGTGTAGTAGACAACACCTAGAAATTCATCATAAAGTATCCCATGTATCATCATCTGTTCATGATCTGACATTGGAATGTGAAGGAATGTCATGCTCAATTGCTGATCATGACGATTCAGACTTTTGTTTGTACCAGCATTGTATTGCTAAACAGTCCATCTTCTTCACTTGTGTGATTATGAACTAGAGCGATTCTGTGTTGTGGTGTGTACTGATGCGTCGACGTCATCGCAGGTTTCTTTGCGGTTCAGTTACAATTTCAGTCAGAAATAAGCTCTCTGTTTGGGTAGATTTATGCGGCAGTTTTGTTGCAAGTTTGGGGGCTTCATTAAATCATAGTGACGCGTTTGCTCTGATCTAGAGCGATTCTGCGAGGACGTGTTGTGGTGGTTTACTGACCTGTCGACATGTCAGGTTTCTTTGTGGTTCAGTTACGATTTCAGTCAGAAATAAGCTCTTTGTTTCGTAGGTGTATGCGGCAGTTTGTTGCTCTGATCTATCATGACCAACTGACTGATTTTGGCTAATGAACTCATGCACTCTGAAGGCATTTGGTTTCAGGTGCAAATGGGAGACCCAAATTCTTGAAATTCTTCCAGAATCAGAATTCAGTGTCATCTGCAGTTCTTTGCTCCATCATTGTCACTAGCGCTGGTCGGCGTGCTACTCATTTTGCTTGATTTTTGTACTGGTATTGGATCGTTCATAAACTGGAGACAGATTAGCTAGGACTGCTGTTGATGTTGTGTTCATTCATTGTGTGTCGGAACTATAGGCGTTTACAACAATCTCAAATGATATCCAGATACTTGAAAGGTGAGTTGAGAACAGCAGTGTGTTCTGCAGCTCTGGTTATGAGTATCTGTGCATAACATTTTCCTCTTAGAATTCTCCCTCTTTTGGTTTCTCTGGTGTACATTGTACTCTGCCCCTACTCGCTTATCTAAATTAGCAATGCTGTTCTTTTCTAAATAAAAAAAGATGTTGTCTTTGACAAATCAGTCATAACATTCTCTTATGTCTAGATGTTCTTATTGCTGGTTGGTTTGGTCGTCCAATATGGTAAACATCATTAATTATCTGCAACTTGTAACAGCTATCACATCGCTCTTCAGTTGGGTAAATAGATGATGGTTTGGTGTGTCTTGAAGTTTCTTCCCCCCCCCTGATAATCTTAAACCCAGGCGAGCATAGGCACATGATATCATAAGTTCATAAGCTTCATGGACCAAAGATGGCACAGGTCTCCACTCCTCTTCCAACATTGTTCCTCTCAAGTTCAGAAATGCCCGAGTTGTACAAATTTAGCCCTAAATCTTGACCGCATAAAAAGCTTATTAGTCGGGAACTGATTTTGGCATCCAATATCTGGTGACCGCTTGATTTTCAGTTTCAAAAGATTGGCGCCTGGATTACCCATCATTTTTTCCCTTTTTTGTGCCACTACTTACTACACCACATGCTCGCCTGGGTTACAAGTCCCCCCCCCCCCCCGATAATCTTAAACCCAGGCGAGCATAGGCACATGATATCATAAGTTCATAAGCTTCATGGACCAAAGATGGCACAGGTCTCCACTCCTCTTCCAACATTGTTCCTCTCAAGTTCAGAAATGCCCGAGTTGTACAAATTTAGCCCTAAATCTTGACCGCATAAAAAGCTTATTAGTCGGGAACTGATTTTGGCATCCAATATCTGGTGACCGCTTGATTTTCAGTTTCAAAAGATTGGCGCCTGGATTACCCATCATTTTTTCCCTTTTTTGTGCCACTACTTACTACACCACATTGGCCTAAATGGTACTGAATGATGAAAGAAAGCTCATCGATGTCAAGAACCCACGACACGGATTCAAGTATTCAACCATACGGGCTCAAGCCAGGAGCTGACGGAATCTTGGTTTTGGTACAGCACTAGCTAAAGCAACAACTTGGGAAACTGAATTTCAGAGAGGTATGAACTAATGGAATCTTGGCTAGCGATCATGCGGAACACCGTCACCATACCCTGTTCGACACTCTCACATTGCCTGCTAGAGTTTTTTTTTTAACCTCTGTATAGGTCCAGCTGTCCAGGTGTAAAGAAGAAAAAAAACCACAAAAACAAAGCCGAGGAGTAATGCTAATTCAAGTACACTATGTTTACAACTTCATGTGATACGAAATCACAATCATAAGAAATTATGTCGGAAAACTAACCCAGTGCCATCAATTTCATGTCACATAAACCCACATTACGGAAGCAATTGTTCTTAACAAAATAAACTACGTCTTATAATTTAAACATAGAGAGTGACAAAAATATGTTTATCTTAGATCCACAATCAGTAAATAAGTACTTACGAAAAGCCACCAGACAACAAACAGAGGTTAAGAAAGACGTGTAATCTTGTAATAGGCGTAAAACATGGGAGTACTAGCAAACTGGGAACATTGTATGTTAGGACAGGATCACGGGATCACAACAAAATATAAAGGCAGGGTTCTTGGACTGGTCACACAGATAACACAAACTAACATAATACACAAGGTTACATCTAACATAATACTATATACAAGGTGGTTCAGAATCTAAAACAGATGCCCGGTCCTAGAGGCATACAGAAAAGAAGATGGCATTCACTGCACCGAAGATTCTTGATCTGGAAGCTTTGAGTAGCATGGTACGTAGGCATGGTATTGATGCCGATCAAAGCCGTCTCGTATCTGCTCAAGTATACCAGTGCTGATGTTGTAAGAAAGAAGCTTCTCTGTGTCGGAGAGGAAAACAAGGTCTTTCTCCAAGTCGAGAGCAACAATACAATAATCACAGTTCCAAAACCAGAGACGGTCGCCACCGTCGCCACCATTGTCATAGTGAACAAAGTCGTCCCTTCCAAATGCATCAGTCATACTAAGATGGCACTTCAGAATCCAAGCCCGTAAACCATGAGCATATTCATCCAGAGTCCAAACTACAATCGAGTGACCATCCGCATCTGGCAATGCATAGTGCAAGTTCCCTGAAGATTTGCCAAAGCAACCATGGGTGAAAGTACCCACATAAAAAGAGTCAGATGGCATATCAATAATCCAATGATAGGGCAGTGTGCCATCACTCATTTCCTCCAAGCCTTCAAACACCACAACTTCTTGTCCAGTAGTCTCCGCATACAACATCCCATGAAGAAACAAGTGAGGCCTATGGGAAACAACTATATCAGAATCCCATTTATCATCCACAAGCCATGAGGTGCTTTCAGACCAGAATATCTCAAGTTTGCTGGTACCAAGTATCAAACCCTGGTGATGCTTCAGATGAAAATTGAAGATGTAGAACTGCGGTGACCATGATGGATCAAACGCCAAAACAGTTACATAACGAGGGTCATCTGTCTCAGGATGAGTATCAGGAATCATCCTCCATTGTCGAGTTGCTGGGTTGCACACAACGAAGCGGCAAATGCCTGGAGTAGTATAGCTGCTCCTATACTTACAAAGGACTAAACCATTGCAGCAGTCAAGGATTTCTAGATGCTCATAGTGAGGTGCGTCAGCAAGAATGTCATCGATTTCTTCATCATCTTGGGACAGGCTAACAAGTGGGATAGCAGACTTATTGCGACCTTGGTACAAAAGGCCCGTGGTTACTTTTGGGGGCAGCTTCTTGTGGGGCCCGTGGTTACTTTTGGGGGCAGCTTCTTGTGGTAGTGTGGATCAGAGGACAAGGCAGACCAGGCCTTATATGCACATTTGCATCGGCAATAGTCCTTGTACGTCAGGCGGGAAATGATATCGACAACTAGATCATCTGTTAGCTTAGCAGCAGTAACTTCCTTGCAACGGCCCATGTCTTTATGTTAGCTAGCTGTCACTGAAAGGAAAAACTAACACTTGTCAGAATAAATAATAATTTTGAATGCTTACAAAAGACAAACACAATAGTTGTTGATGGATGGAATTCGTTTCATTTGAAGCAATGCATCATGTACCAAATTTATTTATGTTTGATAGTAATAAATCAACTTATTACCCCCCACACAGAGACAAACATCACTTTCTATCATTCATATTCCTTGGACTATTTTGACATTTGCTGGTTTTTTAGGGGCGGCTGACTAACTTTTACCAACACATGTCAGGGGAACAAAGCATTTTTGATTTTTTTTAAGAGAATGAATCCATCTGCAGTTTCATTATACAGTAGTAAATTATTGGGATACAGTACTCATAAGATACTGAATTATTTTCATTAAGGGGTAGAGGTCTAGAGGATATTGACAAACATGCAAATTATCTTTCGGAGTGCAGCTCAAATTTCGTGCTCTCATAAATCCATCTTGAGCCTTAGTCACCCTCCAGAACGAGAATGATAAATAGGACTACTACCATAGTGAATTAATAACGCATACCAAATTAAGCTCGGACAAAAGGCAGACTCGCCACAGATCAGACCTACAAGCGGGGACGCGGCTAGAGAAATGGAGTCAACGTCTCATGGAGGAATCGGCGTCAGGAAAGGTTAGAGTGGGGGAGGAAGTAAGCTCAGATCTGGAAAATGAAATGGCAAGGGCAGTTGAACACGAGGGAGAACAATACGGGCTGAGGGGAGCAAGAAGAGGACCGGGACTCACGGTGCAGCTTGCTTCTGGTCGCCGGCGAAGGTGATGTTTCCAGCCGACGAAGCACCAGGGGTCGGAGAGAGAGAAATAGACTGATGTGTGTGAGGCGCTAGGGTTTGCTTAGGGCATCTCCAACTGGCCGACCGCCGGTTGCGTCAAGTAACCGGGTCGTCCACGGTGACGCAAACCCGGCGCATATTTGCGTCTGGATTACGTCGCGGCGGACGCTACGCAGACGCACCAAGAGACGCCTTGCATCTCCACCGAGCCCGCCTAGCAGCGAGTCTGTATCGAGGGCATCGCTTCCGCGGCCATCGCTTTCACGGTCAGTGGTTCCGTGTCTGCACCGCAGCCTTCGCCATCAATGTCGCATCACCATGGGGAAGAAGAAGAACGACTTTGAGGCGGCCGGCACCGGCACCAAGAAGGAGGAGCGGCCGAACAGGGTGCCGTTGCCCGTCAGCGTGAGGAGGCTGATGCACCGGAACTAGACGGCGTGCGAGGCCTGGGGGGACATGCACATACCTGGCGGCTGGCGGCTCAGCTACAACCGGGTGCCCGTCCCAACCGTGCGCGCGAGCCAGATAGGAGCGCCGAGATCCGCGCGAAGGAGGCGGTACCTACCGCCGGACCTCCGCGTCGATCCCGCCTACGACATGGACTCCGACAGCTGGCGCACGTATCTCGTGTCCGAGAGGGATCCAAGGAGGAGGGCAGGCTTCATGGGCGACAGGGACTTTCCCTTCGACCGTCCACCGGCGCCTCGTCGTTGAAGACAGCAGGCGCTGACGCGTGCACAGCAGGCGCCGACGCCTGCACAGGACAACCACGACGACGACGACTACAATGAGGCGCTGGCGTACCACAACGAGGAGGCCAAGGACGACAGCGACGACTACGTCGCGTGCATCTTCTAGGAATGGCAGCTGGCCATGACAGAGGGCCGGAAGTTTGAGTACCCGGACAACATGATAGACGACGAGATCGCGAGGCTCGGCGTCCTCATCTCGGAGAACGACCGACCTGTGCAGCCGCTGCTGCCTCGGTACGCCACCGGCATCATGCCGCCGGGCCTGTCAGAGGAAGAAGCCCTACGACTGGCGCTACAGGACTCGGCCACGCCACAACCGCCGCCTCCACCTTCGTCGTACAACCAGTGGGGGCCCCCACCTCCGCCACAGGCCTGGGCTCCTCCACCTCCGCCACAGGCCTGGGCGTCTCCACATCCACCTCCGCCACTGGCCTGGGCTCCTCCACCTCCAGCATCGACGGCGCGCCCCGCGTACGTTCCGCCGGTTCCCAACTGGTTGTGGACGGTACCGGAGCTCGTCGTGATCGACAACGACAGGGAGAACCAGTAGGCGTAGGCGTTTAGGGTTTTTTCCATCTGTTCAACTATGTAAATTATGTTTTCATGTTATAAAAAATGGAAATTCGAGAAAAAAATGCATCGTGCCGCTGGAGCCACCCCGACGTAAACGGACACGCGATCGATTTCGACCATTTCGGCCGACGCAAACGGACGCGCGCGGACATTTTCGAACGCTGAAATGCGTCGCCCCGTTGGAGATGCCCTTACGAGCGACCGTGTCCTCTTGCTCCGACTGCACAAAACCGAACCGAAAGAAAACCGTACCCAAAAAAAACTAACCGCAACCAAATTTTAGTGTTTATGGTTTTATGGTTAGGTTTCAGTTAGCAAAAGTGCTAACCATATGCACTTCAGTTAATTTTACTTAAAAACCATAAAACCGAGGTTAACCGAAGAAAAGCGAACAACTCAGCGCACTAAAGAATTTTGCGTTTTAGGCTCATCCCAAATTCACCTTAACCTTTTATACATGTTTAGCATGCATATTGACCAAGAACGTAGTCCAACGTGATGTGGGAGTGCTGTTTTGGAACATGGGAGCATATGCTCCCTATATTTTAAAATGCAACTGACATATTTTAAATTTTAAAAAAATTGAAACAAAAAATTCGCACGTACATCTTCACGTGCTAAGCGCTCACAAAGTCGTTTCATAAAAAATAAACTTATCATGTGACGTGTGTAAAAAATACAAAATTCAGTGCTAAAAACAATACTTTTCACAGGATAAGTTTTCTCTTTTTTACATAGGCCACAAAAAATATTATTTTTTCGTGAAACTTGACGCACACACATATATTATGGAGATGTACATGTAGAATTTTTTTTCAAAAATTTTTCACACTTCAAAATATGTTTTCTTGGTAGAGGGAGCATACGCATCCGGGAGCCGAATTGAATTTCCGAATGTGATGGTGTGTACGTCCAGTACACATATATTTGTGACACGTTCTGAGTTCAAGTCCAGCCCAAATATTGCTTCATTTTTCATTTTGGGCCCATTTTTATTATTTATCATTTATTTCTCCTATAACACGATCGGGATTTGGTCTTAAAAAATACATTAACCAAATATATGGCCATAAAATTAGATGTTATTCCAAAATTCGCGTCAACTTTGGTTAATTTGGTTATTATCAAAACCGAACCGAGTTTATATGGTTATTACCAAAACCCAACCATATTTTTATACGAAACCGTATTCACCGAAGTATTGAAACCGTATTAACAAAAAAACTGTATTAACCGAATCGAACTAACCATATTAACCGAACGCGCAGCCGGACCTCTTGCCTACTAGAAAAATATGTTCATCCTAAAAAAATTACTTTTCATTCAATTTTTTATTTGATCGGAAATTAGAAAAATGGTACATGCGATTGCTATGGCGTACGTGCTATTCCCTCGAGGTTTATCACTTAACATCACAAATTGAGGATTTTTTTATCACAAAACCGCAGCCCTAAATTTTTTATCACAAAACACCAATATTTAGGATAATTGTTTCACAGAACACGTAATCTCTGTTTGGTACTAGCTCAATAGTGAATTCAGGCCCACTGTCAGTTTAAGAGTGACAACGGGAGGAAGACAATTAGATCTTATTTTGTAGTATTTACCGTTAGACACTAAACACGAAGTTGTTTGTCAACACTAGTGGTTAAATCTTATGTCCAAGGTATTTGTATTGGTACATATTATTAAAATCTTATGCTTGGAATATTTTTGGTATGGAATATATTAACCAAATTTTATGTTCTTGTGTGGTTATAATTTCAATGGATATTTATCATCTGGTAATTCATTTGTGTGTAGCAAATATAGCAAGTGTAGCTCATATTCTCATGTCCTGTCAACAAAATTTAACACCAAAATCTATTTGTTTGTAGCAAACATGTTCACGTACTGTAAATTGGTGTCACGCTAGAGGGTCATGCCAGGGGTTAATTACTTGTCAAGCCAACTAACTATAAATAATGTGTTATGTGAAATAATTACCCCAAATATTGATGTTTTATGATTAAAAAAACCTGGGGTTGTGGTTTTGTGATAAAAAATCTCCAACTTGTGATGCTAAGTAATAAAGCCTCTACTTCCTCCATCTAAATATAGGTGTCTCACTTTTGTCTTGATACGGATGTATCTAGATGCATTATAGTTAGTGAAAGTGCATGGAGCCCCCATGTGTGGTTTTGGTAATTAATGATAATCCTTATGGACTAATGTTTAAACTGAGTTATATTTGTAGGAGTTGTTCATAGGCAATGCTTGAACCATATGTTGGCTTCAAGATTGCAATAAGAAGCAAATGAAGAAGATCAAGTGTCAAGTATGTCTTGAAGATGAAGATGAAGTGAGATCTCAAGGTTAACTTCAAGACATCAACGAAATGAAGTGCAAGTTCAAGATGAGCGAACTTGAAGAGATCATATGCTTGAAGCTTGCCATGAAGAAATGAAGTGCAAGTTCAAGATAAGCCAACTCGAAGAGATCATAAGCTTGAAGCTTGCCATGAAGAAATGATGTGCATGTTCAAGATGAGCCATCTCGAAGAGATTCTTTGCTTGACTCTTGCCATCCATATGGTGATCATGGATATGTGAAGATGCGCCGAAGAAGAAACTCTCCCATGGTGGATTATGGGGGAGCAATCCACAAGACTTCGTCAAGCAAAGCACAATCAAGAAAGGCGTTCCATCTTGTTGAGGTCAAGATCGTCATCATCGAGCTCAAGTGGAATGCGCAAGTATAAGGTTTACTCTTGATAGGGTTTCTTTCTCACCGGTCTCATAGTGTAGTTGGAGAACGGTTTATAGTTTAGTTGTCGTACTATCAAGAGGGCTCTCGAGTGAGTAACTCGATCGTATCCTTCAGAGAGCTCAAACCTTTGCATTCTTGCATCATCTTTATTGGTTGTTATTTGGATCTTATCCATATGGTGTTTTAGAGCTTGTGCGTATTCTCATGACAAGCTCTAGTTCATCGAAAATGGATTCCGCATGAATCACTTGTTGCGTTTTCGATATTGGAGTTTTCTCGGTTTCTCGTATTGAGAGATTTCACTCCAAAATACATAGAAATATCTAACCCGCTTGTTCTTAAGTTTTTATCTCTTTGTGGAGTAGCTCTTGTCATCCTCTTTTCAACAAAATTGGTTTCACCTAACTAGGTCGGGCATCGAAGTTTCGTATGTTCGCTGCCAAGAAAGAACACTCGAGGACACACCCAGTCACCCAAACTGGAAAATCCAGCTGGTGAGGGTGCCCCTTTTGGTTCTTTCGAGGAAGAACAACCAGAAACCTTCGTGCATATATTCAATGCGAAGAAACCACACTCTTCAGTCGGCGTCCTCGTCGGTGTTGTCGCCGTGTGGTAGTTCCGGTGGCAACACGTCTCGTCGAACACCTCACTACTAGGAAAAGGGCTATAGCTGCACGGAATAGTGCCGGCACCATCATTGACGCGCGCCGGTGGCAAATACCGCCGGCGAGCCATATTAGGCCGCGCCGGTGAAGAACCTATACTGCCGGCGCACAAAAAAAATTAGTGCGCCGGTGGCAAATACCGCCGGCGAGCCATATTAGGCCGCGCCGGTGAAGAACCTATACTGCCGGCGCACAAAAAAAATTAGTGCGCCGGGAATAAAATTCGAAGAGGTCTGGCCGGAATCAAAAAATCTGGGCACCTTACCACCGGCGCACCTCCACCATAGAGGTGCGCCGGGGGTAAGGTGCCTAGATTTTTCTCTCCACACAACCCCCCCCCCCGGAATCGCCTTTTCAGTTTTCGAAAAAATAAAAGAAAATGATAGAAAATTCAAAAAATAAAATCCTTTGAACTGCCCATGTATTATGTAATCTAGCTTTCATCAAAATTTGAAAAAATGAATTTCGATATATTATGCAAAATGGCGTCATCTTTCGGTAAAACGGGTTTTCTCGGTGGCATACGACCTCCAATGAAAAACTTTTTTATATCAAAATCGATCTACGCGAAATTTCCTATCCGAATTCAACGGCCTACGGCCGTTTACCGAGTCTTAAGTCGCGAATATTCACGCGAGCGCACGCGCTATTACATGTATTCTTCTAGCACTTCCTCTCTCATACAACTCAACTAGTAGTTGCAAGGGACTTCCTCTTATAAAGTGGTTGAAATCCTTCTCAATTGGCGAGGTGGGACTAAAGCTTTAGCCAACCAGTCCAGCCACCTTCTCTTAGACTTATTTTTTTGCCAATCTAGCCCAGCCAAAGGCAAGGCCCACATAGTCCAACACTTATTTATGTGCATTGATTATGGTGGTGGAGCTAGCATCTATGACAGTGAGACTATATGTATGTATATGTTCTGCACCGTGAAACTACTTGTGAGACATCAAATAAACTAATCCTGAACTAATTATGTACTACGTTAGGTATTAATTAGATACCATAGGTAGGTGGCCCGCTCAGGTAAAAGAAGATAACTTGACAGTGACAAAACTCCACGTCACCATGCATACGCGCGTGGGATAGCTTGGCGAGAACATATTTTTAGTACATCCACCTTCGGGTTGGTGCAGGCTTTGGAAGATGACGACCACGAGGAGTACTTAGTCTTTGGCACTATCCATCTATTGGCGCCATTTGTGGTACATGCCAATCTAAGTATGAATAGTACACGGCTGTATATATGTAAGCGTCTTTGATTGTACATTCTCTTGTCCATATCGTGCTTTCACAAAGCACTAAAAAAGGGGCTCAGCTAGCCGCGCCGTCGCCAAGCGTCCAAAGTGTTAAGTCGTGAATATTCACGCGAGCACACGCGCTATGTGTGTAGTGCAGCCCTATGTGTCTTTCTAGCATTTTACATGTCACACTTCTCGGATATCATTAGAGCATCCCCAGCCGTCTCCCCGACGAGGCCCCCAGGACGCCTTTTTTCATCCGGCGAAAACAGCCCAGGCGCGCCCCCGGACCCTCGTTTTTGTCCGGATTAAGCCTTTCATCCGTCCGGAGAGCCTAGGCCTTTCATTCGGATCCCCGAGGCCCGATCGGGGACTCCGGACGAAACAAAAGCGCGCGAAATGTCGAGCGGGCCCGTGTTGTCGGCGACAGAACTGGTAGTTCCCTCCATTAATTTCGTTTTCCCTCCAAAATGAGCCGCATAGAAACATTTTCCCCGCCGAATTTCGGAGGAGCTACCGCCATTCTCCCCCACAGTTGCAGCTCCTCCTCTTCCCTTCCACCACCATGCCGTCGAAGAAGCTCGCCGCCGATGGTGCGCCGAAGGCGAGGAAGCCGCGGGCGCCAAAACAGTGGCCGTCTGGCATGTCAAACGCGGAGTGGGCGGCGGATCAGGAGCGGCGGCGGAACGAAACTCGCGGCAGGGCGGAGATGGAGAAGAAGTGCAACACGAAGAGGGTGGCGGCGGCGGAGGAACAGGCGAGGCTGATTTCCATCAACTTCTGCTAGCCGCGCGTCGGCCAATTCCCCAGGCCATGGTTGACCCAAGTTATGATCGGCTGTCCTTCCTTCTCGCCGGCGTCGCCGGCCACGGCCATGTTCCACGACACCTACGCCGCCGGCATGGCCGGGTTTACGCTGTCACCGCCGGCGTACGATGGTGCGATGTACGAGGGCATCTCGCCTGCCCTGTGACATGGGCCGCTCTCCTTCTCCAACCCCGGGATGCCGCCGCCGAATGATCCTGTGATGCACGAGATGATCACGGTGGGCTTCATGGCCGTCGCGTCGAGCCCGAGTTTCTTCACACAAGAGGAGGCAAGGGCGACAGATGCCGTCGCGTCGCGGGGCGGCGTCAACCTCGACCACGGTCACCCCGATGAGAACGACGGTACCCAAGACGACTACATCGACCAGGACGTCGATGTAGAGGAAGCGCCTGAACCCACGCAGGCGCCGTCCAAGGGGAAGAAGAAAAGGAAGAAGAACTCGCCGCCGGCCGAGCCTCGGATCAAATGGACGGGCAAAGAAGAGGAGTGCCTCGCCGAAGCTTGGAAGACCGTGTCTATGAACGGCATCACCGGCGCCAATCAGAACTACGACACGTACTGGCAGCGGGTCAAGGTGGCGTTCGACGAGCGCAAACTCGTCGATCCATACTTCAACAAGACGGTGATGGAACGCGGCGACAAGGCAATGGGCACCCATTGGGGGATCATTTAGGCGGCATGCAGCAAGTGGCACGGCATACAGGAGGAGATCGACAAACATGTTGTGAGAGGCGAGGACTTTGAAGCAAAGGTATGTGCACTCGCCGTGGCTTCTTCGTCGAATGTACATCGCCGTGGCTGACGGAAATCTTGAATCGCCGGCTTGTTTTTGCAGATGCGGCGGGCGCTCGACATGTACGCGAACAACAACGACGGCCAGATGTTCAAGTACCTCAATGTGTTTGCCCGCATCACGGAGTGCGACAAGTGGAAGGCGGTGCGCAAGAATCTCGTCAATAACAAGGGCGAGCAGTACAACCCCGATGATCCAGCACATGCCGTGTCGGCGGGGCGCCTCGAGCTCGGCCAGAAGAAGCTCAAAGAGCAGAAGAAGGCCGGCCATCCAGCCGATAGGTTGCAGGCGTCCTTCGACAAGTGCTGGGCTGACGCGAGGGCACACGCCGCCGGGAGGGACAACAAGCACGACTTGCGGTGGAAGGAGATGCTCGCCAACCAGGGCGTTCGGATTGCCTTGCTCAAGTAAACCTCCGCGGCAAAGAAGAGGAACACCGACCTGGCATTCCTGATCGGCGGCAACAACGCCAGCATTGACGACGAGACCAGGGCTTGGTACGACGCCCATCGCCAAGAAACTCCGGCCGCCGTCGGCTCCTTCGTCCTCCGCTTTGGCGTCAACTCCCGCCACTGCGACAACTGCAAACGCCGATGCTTTGCCGCCGCCCAATGCCGCGCCTGATGCTTCGCCGCCCGATGCCGCGCCGTACGCCGATGCTCAGGATGGGACCGCCGATGAGGTTGTAATCGTCTAGTTTCGATCACCGGAATGTCGCTAATCCGATCACCGGACTTTGGCGATTCTTTTGTGTAGCGGGAAGACGATATTTTGAATCTATCGCCGCTGATGGGCGAATTACGGGGGTGCGACTGGGGAAAAGGTGCCCCCCCCCCCCCCACGCCCTTTTTACATCCAATCCGGCGTTTGTTACATCCGGATTTTCGCCCGAGGGGCTCGAACGGCTGGAGATGCTCTTAATGCCTCCCTCCCTCCCGTCATTTTCAATGGTCTTCTCTTTCTTTCTTCTTATATTTTAATCATATACATGTTTGATAAAGTTTTCAAACGCAACAAGAATCACTCGATTCAAAATCCGAATGATGGGTCAAGGGAATGACGAAGTAGTCCAAAGAACGGCACTAATGGTATTCCAGAATTATAGATTGGAAAAAGTTGGTTTTCCCGCCCAAACTTTGAGACGATATTATTCTTCGAGACCAATTTATTGTCCCGGCTAGCTTGGTTCCTCACCCGTGCTCTACATTGGCTACATCACACACCAAGTGCTAACCATGCATGAGTCACATTGATACTCTAGCCAACCACCACACACCACGTGCTAACCATATACAATATAATTTCACGTTATCTCCCCCTCAACAATTTCATTAATGGATGTACTTCTTTCAATTTGCTTCTATTATTGGCAACGGACGACCAAGGCAAAGCTTGATCTACTTCCCCTACATACACTAGTGCAACTACTCCGTAGATATGGCTTGTTGGTGATTAGGCGAATACAAGTTTGTTAGCTTTCCACTCGGATTAACCTCTCCAATTTTGTTACATGCAGGTATTAACATTCAATTTAAAAAGCAAGGATAAGTAAAAGCAAAATAATTAGGGGTGAATTACCTTCTCATTTACCGAAAATAATTAGGGATAAGTAAAAGTAAAAGCAAGGAGACGACGTGAGGGGGTCCGTAGATATGGCTTGTTGGTGATATGTCAGAAGTTTGCCCACCATTGCAATGGCGAGATCTCGCTAGAAGGCTCCACTAGCTCAGCGAGGATGAAACCACCAATCTCAACACCTCTATCTAGCGCTCCCTAGAGAAGCATACCGCCTTGCCAAGCGTAAACCCCACCTCCACGGGCACGAGGACCAGAACGCAGTGGTGGCACCGTCGGTCGCCCATACGAATCTACGAGAGGCAAGCAGTATCTGGGTGAGGTAAAGTTATTAGAAAAATAAGAACGCGTAGTTTGGATCAAGAAAAATAAATTTAAATATAACAAACTAATATATAAGCATATTTAATACCAACATATTTCACTTGTGCATAGAAAAATCCCAGAACCTTTGGAATTGTCCAACCGGTTTCTATTTAAAGTTCCTTTCTCATAGCGCACAACTATGATCTCAATTAATTGTGTTGTGATTTTATGACCAACGAGTCATGGTGGCGAGTTTGGAGGCCTATTTAAAATAGGATAGATTGTACACGCCGCAACAACACCATCCTCGACTTGGTGAGCAAAATCAAGGCTCCACTTAGACTGTCACAAAACTGAAGTGTTCTTCCTTCGACTGGATTACTTCCTGGGCTCCTGCGTCCAAGCTGTCACATGGAGGGAGGGCCTCGTTGGACTACCTGAAGGAGCATCCGGAGGAAGAGGCTTCGGTGCATGTGGTGCTGTGAAAAACGCCAAGGCATGCAGTGTTGATGTAGGATGTGGTTCTACTTGATGTTTCTGTAACTAGGTTCCTGGCTTCTAGAGTAGTAGAGGTAGAACTTGTTGATGTGTTGGTAGAAAACGGTGTTAGCTTTTGTGGCTGAGCTTTTGATCTGCGCTGGGCTGTAAGTTGGTTCGGCTGCTCCTGGAGGGAGAAGATGTCGGTGTGTTTCAAACTTGTTCCTGTTTTAGGTGGTAAAGCAGCGGTGTTTTGGGTGCGTTTTACTTTTGCTGTAACCTGAACATTGGTTTCATTTACATGAATGGAACCGGGGAGGTTGTCTCCCTGAGAATCTAAAAAAAAAAACACCATCCTCCTTGCGGTGACATCATCGACAATGCCCCAGAGTCCAGGAGAGTCTACACCATCGGCTTTGAGAGACCCGAACCATGACATCTCCCTATTCAACAACACTGGCAATCATTTTGTTAGCGCCAATGAGTCTTAGCCGATCTAGTCAAATTGAGTCGCATGTTTGGTGTTATCCCGCCCAAACCACCAGGATCTATGCACAATCACTTTGTTCCTGCTTCGGCTGCTTACCCCAAAAATTTGGGACACCGTTCCCATCACGTCATTTCTACGAGACCAATATTCCGTCAGCGTTTGTTTACCGCATGTTTTATGCATGGAACACATCACACGTACCCTGTGCATGGTCCATGCATGCCCAACTTTATTTTCCCGCCAAAAGTTGCATTACTCACCCACGTGCACTAACTTTTGCATATGGTTTCTGATATGGCCGGTTTTGTTGGCTTTGGGAAGCTCTCGGAAATCTAGGCATTACAAGGATGCATGAAATACGAGTCTCTATGTGTACCAATGTCTAATAGTGCAAATGTAACTACAGGCATGAAATGCCACTCTTGCCGAGGAAAATCTAGGGGTGTCTGGTAGCTTTGGTTTCGACTGCTCATCCTTTTCATTGACGCGACCCCTCGCCTTCACTAGGATTTATCCCACGGTCAAATACCTACCTCCACCGCCACGACCCTCCCTCCGTAACCGGCCTAAGTGCATTCCCCCACCAACATCGTCTCTTCTTCATTGCTTCTACATGCCGACCTCCACTAGCCTAATTGCCTACACCTCCCCCACCCCCAATTGACGTTGTTTCCTCGCTTCCCTCCACCCAGTTCAAACTTCTGCCACCCCTATATATACAACACTCTAGGCTCGGACGGCATTGATGTTCCCCCAACATTGTGTCACCCCCTATCCAAAACCCAAAGTTTCGGGACACAGTTGACATCACGACGGTTCTTCGAGTCCAATATTTCATCACAGTCGATTTCCCGCTTTTTTTATTCATGCATGGGCCGCAACACAAGAGCTCTGCGCAGCCTTATTATTCGCGGGAGAAAAGAAAAGAAGTATAGCGCGCGAGTACAAGTGCAGGACGCAAACAACGATCGATCCTAGAGTAGTAGTACCGTACTGTTTGTTCGCGAGAAAAAAGAAAAGAGGAGATTTATTTTAATCAAAATGGAAGCAGCGCGCGAAAATGGATGCAGTACGTGTACGGCGCCATGCCGTGTGGTCAGGTCGCTCTCGCGGCAAGGGACGGCGCGCGAGCAGATAGAGTACCTGAAGGCTGCAGCAGCGCCTGTCACCGTCGACATATCAACCGACAATGACGACGGAGGTGGGCTCCAAGGTGTCTCCGAGGGCAGCGGCGAATACTTCGCGCGCGTGGACTCACGTCGTCGTGGACTCCGGGAGCGACGTCATCTGGGTGCAGTGCCGCCCATGCACCCTGTGCTAGGCCCAGACCGACCCGCTCTTCGACCCCGCCGCGTCGGCTCTAGCGTTTGCAGGACGCTTCCGAGTACGCCGAGCTTCTACTACGTCGGCTCTGGCGTTTGCAGGACGCTTCCGAGTGCGCCGAGCTTCTACTACGTCGATCGGCCTCACGGGACTCGGCGGCGCGAGGCTCCCACTCCACTGGAACCTCGGCGACGACGGCGGCGGCGGCGTTGTTATGGACACCGGCACGGCCGTCACGAGGCTGCCTCCCGACGCCTAGGCCGTGCTGCGCGACGTGTTCACGGACGCCGGACGCCGTCGTGTGGGGCCTACCCCCGCGCGCGCCGCGGCCGTGTCGCTAGCTCTTTGACACCTGCTACGATCTGAGCGGCTACGCGACCGTGCGCGTGCCCACGGTGGCGCTCTACTTCGGCGCCGCAGATCAGGCCATGGCCGGCGGCGCTGACGCTGCCGGCGAGGAACCTGCTCATGGCCATGGACGACCACGGCGTCTACTGCCTGGCGTTCGAGGAGTCCGCATCAGGGCTCTCCATCGTCGGCAACATACAGCAGCAGGGCAACATACACCGTCGACTCTGCCGCTAGCAGTGCTGTGTTGCTGCCACGTACAAGCTGTTTTACAAGCTATATCTTCTTGCTTATGGCGTAGGCGTGTATACATATTCAGAATTTGACCGTATTATGTACCAGCTAGCTAGTGTATATATAGGTATACAGAATCGGACCGTATTATATATATGCTTGTATATACAGAGTAACTAAGAGCCTAGTGGACACATCGTTGATTCAGAAACAAGTTAAGTGTTGCATTAAGAACAGAACAAGATAATTGCCGATTAGATCAGAGTTCTCGAGTAAAACCATCCGAAAGAAGCATCACACGCACTCAAGATATGCCTACTAGATCAGCTTCATGCATCTCTTGAAGCGATATAGACGTCGCCCGCGAGTATGCAATCCATTCCCATGCTGTCGCCGTTGCTAGTCCTTTCTCCTGCCGTCGCTGTTGTCGTCTCCGATGACTTCGGCTCCAGCTCCACAATCAATACAAACGTGTGTATTGATGACAAGTCGATGTGTTAATAGGCCTCCTTTAACTGCATCCATGCCCTAGTATATATGTGTTTTTCTAAACTCTGATTAGGATAGCTCCATCAGTTAGTGCTAGTCCCAGATGAGTCCAACTAGGTTTGCTGCTTAACTTAGCTTTGTGCAATAATGCACAAGTTTGTTTGTATGTACCAGATTGAGTAGCTGTATATACGTAACCAAAAAAATCAAAATCAATGGGCAAACAAAATATTAAGGTGAATAGGCACCAAAAAGTGTGATTGAGCCATTTTGAGACTCCACCTTGAAAACCAAGTAACAAATCAGCACAACTCCTCTAGGATTCCGCGGCCTCGTTGTGATGACAATGTTATCGCAGCCACAAGAAAAGTATGGGCCTCGTCGTGATGACAATGTTCTCGCAACCACAAGAAAAGTCTCCCTAAATTATCGGTGGCGTGATCCAAGGGCGAGGTGGAGGATCATGCCACCGCCCGATCCGAATATCACGACAACCCATATATAGCACGCTACCGGCAGCGAGGTTGTACTTGCCCTACTTTTGACTCCCAGAGATGATGCAGTTGGTGGCGGTTGTGTCTCAGTCGTGTCACCTCTCCACCCCGACCGATGAAGATTATGGGTGGAGGGCCGAAGGTGAGGCGGGGCGAATAGGGCTACATCATCGATCGAAGGCAAGAAAAGACATAATCGTCCAGTGATATGTCATAATGTTGCAGGATTTTTTAGTTTCAGCTTCAAGAAAATTATCAAGACCCGCTGACAACTTTGAAACTCATTTCAGAATAATTTCATCTGAAACATAAATGCAGTTTAATCAAATTTTGAATATAACTACTATGACAAGCCAGTAATTGGTCTAGCGGCAATGAATGCTTGTGTAGCTCATAAAATTTGGCGTTTACACTGTTGGTCGGAACTGATCATAAGTGCTAACTAGCTATCTTACACTAGTTTTCTAGCAAGGAGCACACAACGTCACATCATGCTGATATCACGGTGAGGCCGATACTTTTGGGCTAGTTAGTCAATTCTGCAAGCCAAATTTGATCATTTTAAAATCAGCAGCACGACCGAAGCTGGTAAATTGGAATGTAACTTTTTGTTTAGATACCAATTAGAATAAAATTGGTCACAATCGACTCCCTACGCAAAAGTTAGACTTCTACGAGACTTTATATATAGGGGCCGCGAGAGATGTATGCATGGTATTGTCCCGCCCAAAATTTAGGGCTGCCTTCGTTATGATTAGTCTACATTCTAAAAAAAGTGACAAACTGGTATTGCATTTATTAGTACTACTTGGATATGTGAGCAACCAATCCAAACTAAATTGAAAATAACGTCCAGTGAAGAGAGCAAAGCCACTTCGTTTTAAGTGTTGTTGTTGACTAAAAGCTAGAATGTAGAGTGTTTGAGAACAAATTTTGAGGCTAGAATGTAGACTATTTTAGAACGGGGGGAGTATGCCACTTTGTACCCGTCTCGGCTGCTTTCCCGTTGAAATCTACGCCCGGGCATTTTTCCGACCAAAATTTTGAGACACGGTTTCCATCGCGTGAGTTCTCTGATACAAATCTTTTGTCACGGTTGGTTTATGCATGGTCCATGCATTCCTAATGGTATTTTTTCCCACCAAAAGTTGCATCGCTAACCCCCATACCCTAACTCTGCATATGGTCTCCGACATGGTTGGTTCTGGTAGCGTTGGACAGCTCTCAGGAGGATAACGCTTTAAAAAGTGCATGAAGTATGAGCCCACACAGGTGCCAGCGACTTATATTGTACATGGAATGCTAGGTAACAATGCAACTCCCGTCGAGGAAGATCTTGGGAAGCCAGGGTTACCGGTGGCATGGGAAAGTTGGGGTTTGCACGAGTCATATTTTTCACCGCGCGCCTTTCCTATAATTGGCATGCCATCTTATCGGCGCCCCTCTCTACTTTATGCTTACCCATCATGTCATGTGCCAAGGCACACGTTGTTATTTTTAGGCTAGTTGACGTGCATGAAGTAATAGATATCCATGGGATAGAGGCGGCTAATGGTATTCCAGAACTATAGATGAGAAAAAGTCGGTTTTTCCACCGAAACTTTGGAACACTGTTAATTATTCTCAAGAGTCAAGACCAATTTATTGCACTGACTTTGTTTCCAGCACGTACTCTGCATGAGCTACAACACACACCACGTGCTCACCATGCATGAGCCAGATATTGATATACTCTAGACTGCCACCCCACACACTACTTGCTAACAATGCAATATGATGTCGCAGTTATCTCCCTCAATGATTACGTTCATCACGTACTACTTTCAATTTGCTTCTAGTGTTGGCAACAGACGACTAATGCAAAGGTTGATTTACTTCCATTCCTAGCTAGATACCTACTTCCTCCATTCACAATCACCATGTGTTCTAGGTTTAATCAAAGTCAAACTTTGTAAAGTTTGACTAAAAATATAGACAAAAATAATAATTTCTAGAATATAAATTTAACTTTATTATAATCATCTTGAAATGTATTTTTTTATTACATAAATTTACAACTATAGATGTTGATATCTTTTTGTTAAATCTTTGGATAAACTTTTAAAATTTTGACTTTGACTAATGCCAAAATGATAGGGTAAATAAAAAGGGAGGGAGTACATACATTAGTGCAAATACTTTTGTTTAGCTACATAGATACAACTCATTGGTGATTAGGAGAAAGCAAGTCTCGTTAGCTTTCCACTTTGATTAACTTCTCTAATTTGTTGTTACATGCGTGCATTAACATTTAATATAAAAGCAAGGATACTTAAAAAACAAAATAATTAGGATTCAATTACCTTCTCATATACCGAAAATTTGAGGTTATGACAAAACACCGCCCAACAGTGCAATGGCCAATTACGATGGAGTTTGATTGCTCCGGGAAAAGACGACTTTCAAAAGTGCATGCAATATGAGTCTACACCCTCTGGCCTCGTCTTCTCTTCCACCCAAACTTTGGGACATGATGTTTTCCCGCCCAAACTTCGGGAAGTTTTTATCCTTCGAGACCAATTTGCCATCCCGACTTGATTTCCTGGGTACCCTCTGCATGGGATACAACACACATACTTCGTGCATGGACGATCCATGTTAAACTCTAACTTTCCTGCCAAAAGTACACTGGCCCACCCGCGCCCCCTCACTTTTGCATATCTGCTCCTATTAGGGTGATTCTGTCGGTGTGGGAAAGGTACCGGAAAGCTAGGTATTATGAGGATGCATGCAATACGAGTCTACATGTGTGCCAAGGAGTATGGACATTGTTACAGACTTGCCGCGGCTGACTCCCGACGCCTGCGGCGTGCTGCAATTCAGCTATGATAACAACAACTCAACGAGAGATTGCACTTTGAAGGAGTGGATGTCAGACTGCATCACAGGTCCTTATAATGATATGACACAACTTCATTAATCTCATGAAGCGACATATGTCGCCTGCATATTATACGAGGATGTGATCCGTCCTCTCGCCGTCGCCAACTTCTGTTATTATATGAGGATGTAGAGAACGAGGCTGGGAGGCCGATGGCGTTGTTAGTGTACGGCTAACTGTGGGTTGATGGTGTAAGCGCTGGTGGACGTCGGTGATCAGCTACCATAATGCTCTGATTACACCAGGATGACCGCTCGCAACCATTCCGTTGAAGTTGGTGGTCAGGAAATTTAGCCTGCATGTACAGGCCACCGGCATCACGCTCGTGGACCTTGTTGTTCTCCTGCTTCGGAACATCGTTGGATGGCCTCCACAACCACGCCTTGCCTACCAGTGATCGAGGATCCAGTAGAAGGCCTTCGACAACCCGTCGTTGTTGTGTGCACCGATGAGGCGCGCATATTCAATTAGATGAGGGGTGCTGACAAACCGCCGAAGCGCCAGGGATATTTTATTTTATTTAATACTTATATTTATTTTTTCAATTAGTTTTACTTTTTGCTGACTATTTATTAATGTTACTTAAGACAATGTGTATATACCCATACTTTTTGCAATACAACAAGTACTCTTCATCTTCATCCCCCCATATATAGTAGGGTTTCGGAGCAATCCGCGCTTCGGAGAATCTGCTAAGTGTTACCGCCCGAATGTGAGGAAGGTCACACTGGGGAGCTATTTTTGCACCATTACACATTCCACCACACTTTCACACATATCATAGGTCCACATGCAAGATTTTATGGGATTCTGGTGCTCCGGCGGTCATTTTCCTCCTCCCCCCAAAACAGCGGTATCTATGCCCCGACGGGTCTAGCCCCCTAAATTTCTCCGCGCGAGGTTCCACCAATGTACTTTTTCATTGGTTTAGGTTTGTTTAGGACATATACACATGGAAACCAGGCTTGGGAACCTTTGGCACATGCTAGCCTCCGGTATACCCGCATCCATTATCCCATGAGCCACCCTTCTCGGTAACTTGTTCTTCAAGACAATCTTCAAAAGTGGGCATACCAAGATTCCACTGGTGATAAGCAGATATCATCCATCGCGTTGTCTTCAACAAGGTTAGTCCACATGCGCTGACGGCACTTAGGCACATTATTCCAAGAAGAATTGCCTTGATCTACTGGTTAGGGTTAGGGTTAGGGTTAGTTTTAGGGTTAGGGTTTAGGGTTTTGCAGCTCCTGTGTCAGCAGTTGTAGTTACATTACTCTAGCCTCCCTAGTTATCATAATCATTCCCGGCACTTTTGCAGTTTGATCACAGCTTGCATTCGCTGTTGGGCCATTATCCCATGAGTCACCCTTCTCGGTAACTTGTTCTTCAAGACAATCTTCAAAAGTGGGTATGCCAAGGTTCGCATCCAATTCTGGTGATAAGCAGATATCATCCATCACGTTATCTTCAGCAAGGTAGTCCACATACGCTGACGGCACTACATGGTGGAGCATGTAGTAGCTAGAGCTATTATTGATAGTAACTACTAATAATTGTTTATTACCCGCAAAAACTAATTTTTTTTTATTAGATATGTAAGTGCATTGACCATGGTATGGAGAGTACAAGATTTCAGGGAGACGTCCAAAGACGGTGTAGTAGCATACGACTATACGAGCATGTTGTTTCCTACGCGTGGCTTGCCACGCGCCTACTTGGTACGTATAAATATCATTGTACACGTACCCTGTATATAAGCACTGCAGTGTAGTAAAACAAAAGACCCGGAAAAAACGCTTCGTCCTCGGGTCGCTCCCCCGCGGGCGACTCCAGGATGCCGCCAAACCCTCGCCTCCCTCCACCCGTTCCCCTGTCCTCTCCCGTCGCAGCCGGAGGCGGAAGCCGCCGGGCAAAGCCCGGGTGGTGCCGGCGGCGGTGGCCCTTCTTTACCCGGCGCTTCCTCTCCAGGCGGGGCTGGCAGGCAGGCGGCGGTGCTCCCAGGTCGGCGGGGTTCCGGCGGCGGCGCTCCCTCCCAGGCAGCGCGGCGGCGGGTGGCAACGAGGCGTATGCGTGGCTCCTTGGCCGCGGGACGGCGCGGTGGCTCGGGGCTCCACCTGCCTGGCCCAGATCTGGGCCCTTCGCGCCCCATCTGGGTTTGGGCCGGCCGGCTCCCTGCCCCGCGGTGCTCCTCTAGGCGGACGGAGGGATGGTCGGAGCTCGGGGCGGCGATGTCGGCGGTGCGTACACTGCAGCGCATAGACATGCAGAAACCTCAGGAACACGCTAGAAACACCAGCTGTGTCGACACTTTGCACAAAAGACCTCGCGAAAGAAGAAATTTACAAAAAGGCCCTGAAGATCTCTGTGCAGCACACCGACGAGCACCTCATGTAACCGCTGCCGCCGAAGACGCCGGAAGGGAAGGAGATGACCACCACACGCCAGAACTCGGATGAGCACCCTCGCAGACACCGCTGCTTTGTGGACCTCAATCCGCACCCGCCGCGCCCGACGGGATTGCTTACTTTGGGGAACATCGGCCGGGGAGAGCCCCGAGCTCCTCCGAGTCGCGACGCCACCGGAGCCGATCGACAAGGTCGATGGAAAACCGTCGCGTCGCCCGCCCGCTTCCACACGAAAACATAATTTGGAACATAATTTTCCACAAACTAATACATAGTTTGAATCATGTTTGACACAAATATAAAATATTGCAAAAGAACTAAACCTAACTAGGTCGGGCATCGAAGTTTCGTATGTTCGCTGCCAAGAAAGAACACTCGAGGACACACCCAGTCACCCAAACTGGAAAATCCAGCTGGTGAGGGTGCCCCTGTTGGTTCTTTCGAGGAAGAACAACCGAAACCTTCGTGCATATATTCAATGCGAAGAAACCACACTCTTCAGTCGGCGTCCTCGTCGGTGTTGTCGCCGTGTGGTAGTTCCGGTGGCAACACGTCTCGTCGAACACCTCACTACTAGGAAAAGGGCTATAGCTGCACGGAATAGTGCCGGCACCATCATTGACGCGCGCCGGTGGCAAATACCACCGGCGAGCCATATTAGGCCGCGCCGGTGAAGAACCTATACTGCCGGCGCACAAAAAAAATTAGTGCGCTGGGAATAAAATTCGAAGAGGTCTGGCCGGAATCAAAAAATCTGGGCACCTTACCCCCGGCGCACCTCTATGGTGGTGCGCCGGTGGTACTCCAATTTATCAGCAGCGCACCACCATAGAGGTGCGCCGGGAGTAAGGTGCCTAGATTTTTCTCTCCACACAACCCCCCCCCCGGAATCGCCTTTTCAGTTTTCGAAAAAATAAAAGAAAATGATAGAAAATTCAAAAAATAAAATCCTTTGAACTGCCCATGTATTATGTAATCTAGCTTTCATCAAAATTTGAAAAAATGAATTTCGATATATTATGCAAAATGGCGTCATCTTTCGGTAAAACGGGTTTTCTGGTGGCATACGACCTCCGATGAAAAACTTTTTTATATCAAAATCGATCTACGCGAAATTTCCTATCCGAATTCAACGGCCTACGGCCGTTTACCGAGTCTTAAGTCGCGAATATTCACGCGAGCGCACGCGCTATTACATGTATTCTTCTAGCACTTCCTCTCTCATACAACTCAACTAGTAGTTGCAAGGGACTTCCTCTTATAAAGTGGTTGAAATCCTTCTCAATTGGCGAGGTGGGACTAAAGCTTTAGCCAACCAGTCCAGCCACCTTCTCTTAGACTTATTTTTTTGCCAATCTAGCCCAGCCAAAGGCAAGGCCCACATAGTCCAACACTTATTTATGTGCATTGATTATGGTGGTGGAGCTAGCATCTATGACAGTGAGACTATATGTATGTATATGTTCTGCACCGTGAAACTACTTGTGAGACATCAAATAAACTAATCCTGAACTAATTATGTACTACGTTAGGTATTAATTAGATACCATAGGTAGGTGGCCCGCTCAGGTAAAAGAAGATAACTTGACAGTGACAAAACTCCACGTCACCATGCATACGCGCGTGGGATAGCTTGGCGAGAACATATTTTTAGTACATCCACCTTCGGGTTGGTGCAGGCTTTGGAAGATGACGACCACGAGGAGTACTTAGTCTTTGGCACTATCCATCTATTGGCGCCATTTGTGGTACATGCCAATCTGAGTATGAATAGTACACGGCTGTATATATGTAAGCGTCTTTGATTGTACATTCTCTTGTCCATATCGTGCTTTCACAAAGCACTAAAAAAGGGGCTCAGCTAGCCGCGCTGTCGCCAAGCGTCCAAAGTGTTAAGTCGTGAATATTCACACGAGCACACGCGCTATGTGTGTAGTGCAGCCCTATGTGTCTTTCTAGCATTTTACATGTCACACTTCTCGGATATCATTAGAGCATCCCCAGCCGTCTCCCCGACGAGGCCCCCAGGACGCCTTTTTTCATCCGGCGAAAACAGCCCAGGCGCACCCCCGGACCCTCTTTTTTGTCCGGATTAAGCCTTTCATCCGTCCGGAGAGCCTAGGCCTTTCATTCGGATCCCCGAGGCCCGATTGGGGACTCCAGACGAAACAAAAGCGCGCGAAACGTCGAGCGGGCCCGTGTTGTCGGCGACAGAACTGGTAGTTCCCTCCATTAATTTCGTTTTCCCTCCAAAATGAGCCGCATAGAAACATTTTCCCCGCCGAATTTCGGAGGAGCTACCGCCATTCTCCCCCACAGTTGCAGCTCCTCCTCTTCCCTTCCACCACCATGCCGTCGAAGAATCTCGCCGCCGATGGCGCGCGGAAGGCGAGGAAGCCACGGGCGCCAAAGAGGCCGCCGGGCATGTCAAACACGGAGTGGGCGGCAGATGAGGAGCGGCGGCGGAACGAAACTCGCGGCAGGGCGGAGAGGGAGAAGAAGTGCAACACGAAGAGGGTGGCGGCGGCGGAGGAACGAGGCGAGGCTGATTTCCATCAACTTCGCTGGCCGCGCATCGGCCAATTCCCCGGGCCATGGCCGACCCAAGGTATGATCGGTTGTCCTTCCTTCTCGCCGGCGTCGCCGGCCACGGCCATGTTCCACGACACCTACGCCGCCGGCATGGCCGGGTTTACGCTGTCACCGCCGGCGTACGATGGTGCGATGTACGAGGGCATCTCGCCTGCCCTGTGACATGGGCCGCTCTCCTTCTCCAACCCCGGGATGCCGCCGCCGAATGATCCTGTGATGCACGAGATGATCACGGTGGGCTTCATGGCCGTCGCGTCGAGCCCGAGTTTCTTCACACAAGAGGAGGCAAGGGCGACAGATGCCGTCGCGTCGCGGGGCGGCGTCAACCTCGACCACGGTCACCCCGATGAGAACGATGGTACCCAAGATGACTACATCGACCAGGACGTCGATGTAGAGGAAGCGCCTGAACCCACGCAGGCGCCGTCCAAGGGGAAGAAGAAAAGGAAGAAGAACTCGCCGCCGGCCGAGCCTCGGATCAAATGGACGGGCAAAGAAGAGGAGTGCCTCGCCGAAGCTTGGAAGACTGTGTCTATGAACGGCATCACCGGCGCCAATCAGAACTACGACACGTGTGGCAGCGGGTCAAGGTGGCGTTCGACGAGCGCAAACTCGTCGATCCATACTTCAACGAGACGGTGATGGAACGCGGCGACAAGGCAATGGGCACCCATTGGGGGATCATTCAGGCGGCATGCAGCAAGTGGCACGGCATACAGGAGGAGATCGACAAACATGTTGTGAGAGGCGAGGACTTTGAAGCAAAGGTATGTGCACTCGCCGTGGCTTCTTCGTCGAATGTACATCGCCGTGGCTGACGGAAATCTTGAATCGCCGGCTTGTTTTTGCAGATGCGGCGGGCGCTCGATATGTACGCGAACAACAACGACGGCCAGATGTTCAAGTACCTCAATGTGTTTGCCCGCATCACGGAGTGCGACAAGTGGAAGGCGGTGCGCAAGAATCTCGCCAATAACAAGGGCGAGCAGTACAACCCCGATGATCCAGCACCTGCCGTGTCGGCGGGGCGCCTCGAGCTCGGCCAGAAGAAGCTCAAAGAGCAGAAGAAGGCCGGCCATCCAGCCGACAGGTTGCAGGCGTCCTTCGACAAGTGCTGGGCTGACGCGAGGGCACACGCCGCCGGGAGGGACAACAAGCACGACTTGCGGTGGAAGGAGATGCTCGCCAACCAGGGCGTTCGGATTGCCTTGCTCAAGTAAACCTCCGCGGCAAAGAAGAGGAACACCGACCTGGCATTCCCGATCGGCGGCAACAACGCCAGCATTGACGACGAGACCAGGGCTTGGTACGACGCCCATCGCCAAGAAACTCCGGCCGCCGTCGGCTCCTTCGTCCTCCGCTTTGGCGTCAACTCCCGCCACTGCGACAACTGCAGACGCCGATGCTTTGCCGCCGCCCAATGCCGCGCCTGATGCTTCGCCGCCCGATGCCGCGCCAGACGCCGATGCTCAGGATGGGACCGCCGATGAGGTTGTAATCGTCTAGTTTCGATCACCGGAATGTCGCTAATCCGATCACCGGACTTTGGCGATTCTTTTGTGTAGCGGGAAGACGATATTTTGAATCTATCGCCGCTGATGGGCGAATTACGGGGGTGCGACTGGGGAAAAGTTGCCCCCCCCCCACGCCCTTTTTACATCCAATCCGGTGTTTGTTACATCCGGATTTTTGCCCGAGGGGCTCGAACGGCTGGAGATGCTCTTAATGCCTCCCTCCCTCCCGTCATTTTCAATGGTCTTCTCTTTCTTTCTTCTTATATTTTAATCATATACATGTTTGATAAAGTTTTCAAACGCAACAAGAATCACTCGATTCAAAGTCCGAATGATGGGTCAAGGGAATGACGAAGTAGTCCAAAGAACGGCACTAATGGTATTCCAGAATTATAGATTGGAAAAAGTTGGTTTTCCCGCCCAAACTTTGAAACGATATTATTCTTCGAGACCAATTTATTGTCCCGGCTAGCTTGGTTCCTCACCCGTGCTCTACATTGGCTACATCACACACCAAGTGCTAACCATGCATGAGTCACATTGATACTCTAGCCAACCACCACACACCACGTGCTAACCATACAATATAATTTCACGTTATCTCCCCCTCAACAATTTCATTAATGGATGTACTTCTTTCAATTTGCTTCTATTATTGGCAACGGACGACCAAGGCAAAGCTTGATCTACTTCCCCTACATACACTAGTGCAACTACTCCGTAGATATGGCTTGTTGGTGATTAGGCGAATACAAGTTTGTTAGCTTTCCACTCGGATTAACCTCTCCAATTTTGTTACATGCAGGTATTAACATTCAATTTAAAAAGCAAGGATAAGTAAAAGCAAAATAATTAGGGTTGAATTACCTTCTCATTTACCGAAAATAATTAGGGATAAGTAAAAGTAAAAGCAAGGAGACGACGTGAGGGGGTCCGTAGATATGGCTTGTTGGTGATATGTCAGAAGTTTGCCCACCATTGCAATGGCGAGATCTCGCTAGAAGGCTCCACTAGCTCAGCGAGGATGAAACCACCAATCTCAACACCTCTATCTAGCGCTCCCTAGAGAAGCATACCGCCTTGCCAAGCGTAAACCCCACCTCCACGGGCACGAGGACCAGAACGCAGTGGTGGCACCGTCGGTCGCCCATACGAATCTACGAGAGGCAAGCAGTATCTGGGTGAGGTAAAGTTATTAGAAAAATAAGAACGCGTAGTTTGGATCAAGAAAAATAAATTTAAATATAACAAACTAATATATAAGCATATTTAATACCAACATATTTCACTTGTGCATAGAAAAATCCCAGAACCTTTGGAATTGTCCAACCGGTTTCTATTTAAAGTTCCTTTCTCATAGCGCACAACTATGATCTCAATTAATTGTGTTGTGATTTTATGACCAACGAGTCATGGTGGCGAGTTTGGAGGCCTATTTAAAATAGGATAGATTGTACACGCCGCAACAACACCATCCTCGACTTGGTGAGCAAAATCAAGGCTCCACTTAGGCTCGTCACAAAACTGAAGTGTTCTTCCTTCGACTGGATTACTTCCTGGGCTCCTGCGTCCAAGCTGTCACATGGAGGGAGGGCCTCGTTGGACTACCTGAAGGAGCATCCGGAGGAAGAGGCTTCGGTGCATGTGGTGCTGTGAAAAACGCCAAGGCATGCAGTGTTGATGTAGGATGTGGTTATACTTGATTTTCTGTAACTAGGTTCCTGGCTTCTAGAGTAGTAGAGGTAGAACTTGTTGATGTGTTGGTAGAAAACGGTGTTAGCTTTTGTGGCTGAGCTTTTGATCTGCGCTGGGCTGTAAGTTGGTTCGGCTGCTCCTGGAGGGAGAAGATGTCGGTGTGTTTCAAACTTGTTCCTGTTTTAGGTGGTAAAGCAGCGGTGTTTTGGGTGCGTTTTACTTTTGCTGTAACCTGAACATTGGTTTCATTTACATGAATGGAACCGGGGAGGTTGTCTCCCTGAGAATCTAAAAAAAAAACACCATCCTCCTTGCGGTGACATCATCGACAATGCCCCAGAGTCCAGGAGAGTCTACACCATCGGCTTTGAGAGACCCGAACCATGACATCTCCCTATTCAACAACACTGGCAATCATTTTGTTAGCGCCAATGAGTCTTAGCCGATCTAGTCAAATTGAGTCGCATGTTTGGTGTTATCCCGCCCAAACCACCAGGATCTATGCACAATCACTTTGTTCCTGCTTCGGCTGCTTACCCCAAAAAATTTGGGACGCCGTTCCCATCACGTCATTTCTACGAGACCAATATTCCGTCAGCGTTTGTTTACCGCATGTTTTATGCATGGAACACATCACACGTACCCTGTGCATGGTCCATGCATGCCCAACTTTATTTTCCCGCCAAAAGTTGCATTACTCACCCACGTGCACTAACTTTTGCATATGGTTTCTGATATGGCCGGTTTTGTTGGCTTTGGGAAGCTCTCGGAAATCTAGGCATTACAAGGATGCATGAAATACGAGTCTCTATGTGTACCAATGTCTAATAGTGCAAATGTAACTACAGGCATGAAATGCCACTCTTGCCGAGGAAAATCTAGGGGTGTCTGGTAGCTTTGGTTTCGACTGCTCATCCTTTTCATTGACGCGACCCCCTCGCCTTCACTAGGATTTATCCCACGGTCAAATACCTACCTCCACCGCCACGACCCTCCCTCCGTAACCGGCCTAAGTGCATTCCCCCACCAACATCGTCTCTTCTTCATTGCTTCTACATGCCGACCTCCACTAGCCTAATTGCCTACACCTCCCCCACCCCCAATTGACGTTGTTTCCTCGCTTCCCTCCACCCAGTTCAAACTTCTGCCACCCCTATATATACAACACTCTAGGCTCGGACGGCATTGATGTTCCCCCAACATTGTGTCACCCCCTATCCAAAACCCAAAGTTTCGGGACACAGTTGACATCACGACGGTTCTTCGAGTCCAATATTTCATCACAGTCGATTTCCCGCTTTTTTTATTCATGCATGGGCCGCAACACAAGAGCTCTGCGCAGCCTTATTATTCGCGGGAGAAAAGAAAAGAAGTATAGCGCGCGAGTACAAGTGCAGGACGCAAACAACGATCGATCCTAGAGTAGTAGTACCGTACTGTTTGTTCGCGAGAAAAAAGAAAAGAGGAGATTTATTTTAATCAAAATGGAAGCAGCGCGCGAAAATGGATGCAGTACGTGTACGGCGCCATGCCGTGTGGTCAGGTCGCTCTCGCGGCAAGGGACGGCGCGCGAGCAGATAGAGTACCTGAAGGCTGCAGCAGCGCCTGTCACCGTCGACATATCAACCGACAATGACGACGGAGGTGGGCTCCAAGGTGTCTCCGAGGGCAGCGGCGAATACTTCGCGCGCGTGGACTCACGTCGTCGTGGACTCCGGGAGCGACGTCATCTGGGTGCAGTGCCGCCCATGCACCCTGTGCTAGGCCCAGACCGACCCGCTCTTCGACCCCGCCGCGTCGGCTCTAGCGTTTGCAGGACGCTTCCGAGTACGCCGAGCTTCTACTACGTCGGCTCTGGCGTTTGCAGGACGCTTCCGAGTGCGCCGAGCTTCTACTACGTCGATCGGCCTCACGGGACTCGGCGGCGCGAGGCTCCCACTCCACTGGAACCTCGGCGACGACGGCGGCGGCGGCGTTGTTATGGACACCGGCACGGCCGTCACGAGGCTGCCTCCCGACGCCTAGGCCGTGCTGCGCGACGTGTTCACGGACGCCGGACGCCGTCGTGTGGGGCCTACCCCCGCGCGCGCCGCGGCCGTGTCGCTAGCTCTTTGACACCTGCTACGATCTGAGCGGCTACGCGACCGTGCGCGTGCCCACGGTGGCGCTCTACTTCGGCGCCGCAGATCAGGCCATGGCCGGCGGCGCTGACGCTGCCGGCGAGGAACCTGCTCATGGCCATGGACGACCACGGCGTCTACTGCCTGGCGTTCGAGGAGTCCGCATCAGGGCTCTCCATCGTCGGCAACATACAGCAGCAGGGCAACATACACCGTCGACTCTGCCGCTAGCAGTGCTGTGTTGCTGCCACGTACAAGCTGTTTTACAAGCTATATCTTCTTGCTTATGGCGTAGGCGTGTATACATATTCAGAATTTGACCGTATTATGTACCAGCTAGCTAGTGTATATATAGGTATACAGAATCGGACCGTATTATATATATGCTTGTATATACAGAGTAACTAAGAGCCTAGTGGACACATCGTTGATTCAGAAACAAGTTAAGTGTTGCATTAAGAACAGAACAAGATAATTGCCGATTAGATCAGAGTTCTCGAGTAAAACCATCCGAAAGAAGCATCACACGCACTCAAGATATGCCTACTAGATCAGCTTCATGCATCTCTTGAAGCGATATAGACGTCGCCCGCGAGTATGCAATCCATTCCCATGCTGTCGCCGTTGCTAGTCCTTTCTCCTGCCGTCGCTGTTGTCGTCTCCGATGACTTCGGCTCCAGCTCCACAATCAATACAAACGTGTGTATTGATGACAAGTCGATGTGTTAACAGGCCTCCTTTAACTGCATCCATGCCCTAGTATATATGTGTTTTTCTAAACTCTGATTAGGATAGCTCCATCAGTTAGTGCTAGTCCCAGATGAGTCCAACTAGGTTTGCTGCTTAACTTAGCTTTGTGCAATAATGCACAAGTTTGTTTGTATGTACCAGATTGAGTAGCTGTATATACGTAACCAAAAAAATCAAAATCAATGGGCAAACAAAATATTAAGGTGAATAGGCACCAAAAAGTGTGATTGAGCCATTTTGAGACTCCACCTTGAAAACCAAGTAACAAATCAGCACAACTCCTCTAGGATTCCGCGGCCTCGTTGTGATGACAATGTTATCGCAGCCACAAGAAAAGTATGGGCCTCGTCGTGATGACAATGTTCTCGCAACCACAAGAAAAGTCTCCCTAAATTATCGGTGGCGTGATCCAAGGGCGAGGTGGAGGATCATGCCACCGCCCGATCCGAATATCACGACAACCCATATATAGCACGCTACCGGCAGCGAGGTTGTACTTGCCCTACTTTTGACTCCCAGAGATGATGCAGTTGGTGGCGGTTGTGTCTCAGTCGTGTCACCTCTCCACCCCGACCGATGAAGATTATGGGTGGAGGGCCGAAGGTGAGGCGGGGCGAATAGGGCTACATCATTGTCGTTGCCTAATCGACGGTACCTCGGAGGAGGGATCCTCATGAGGGGGAGAAGAAGTAGGGGCCATAGGGCGGAGTGCACACGGGACGGTGGTACGCGAGTTACCCAGCTTCGGAACACCTGCACGATGACAGGGCCTACTGCTGCTTGTCTGGAATTATCTGGGCGCTTTCGCGTTGTTACAATGAGTTGTGGTTGTGCCTCTAGGGCTCCCGAGGATCCGGCTTATAAAGGCGCACGGATCTAGGGTTTACATGGAGAGTCCTAGCCGGAATACAAGTTGCCTAACTACGGTACAATGTCTTGCCGTGTACGTCAAGGATCCGCCTTCCTCTAAGTACGTGCTGGATCCGGATACTTCATGGGCTGTCACGGATCCGGCCTCCTTCGTAGGTCGGTAAAGATCCGGCTTCCTGTTCCTGGGCTGGACTTCATCCTTCAGGATCTACAGCAACTGGGCCGCCCGATGGGCCACATGCCTCACCACCATCTATGGGCCACCCGGGCTTGCCGGATCTAGGCCATGCCGTTGATATACCCATAAAGTATACCCACAACAGTAGCCCCCGAAGTTCTCCGAGATTCATCATTCCTCCGACTTCATTCAGCTCGGATCCGAAGAGAATCTTGAAGAGCTTCAAAAACTTCTACTTGATTCCGGGTCCATTCACTCGGAAATCCTTCGTCTTCAAATTAGGTATCGCAACGGAGATTCCGTTTTTCCCGCGCACAACCTCCTTTTTTCCCGCGCGAAATTTTCGCAGATGCAAATCTTTAGCCGGAAATTTCGGGAGCGCATGGTTAAGTTACCCTCACGTCGTTTTACCGCATTTGACCTAAGACACGTGTCATTCATCCAACGGTGCGACCGTTCCGTTTCCACCGTTGGATCCGAATCCCGAATCTCCGCGCGTGGCCTATAAATACCCTCGCGACTCGGTAATTCCTCATTCTTTCACCGTATCTCACCACTTCGTCTTCCTCCTCGCGCCGCGCCGCCCGTTAGATCTCTTCTCCGGCGAGCCTTGCCACGGTGAGCTTCACGCATCGCCGGACCAGGCCTCCCCTCGTGCCTAGATTCCCACCGTTGAACGGGAAATCCCGTCCGCCGCCGATTCGTGGTCTCGCGAGGCGATTCCCCGCACGTCCGGCGACCTCGACTCCACCGGAGCTCCGTCGAGCCACCGCGCCATTGACGGTACGTGCGCCGGCCTTGTAGAAGAAGAAGTAACTGTAGTATAGATTTTCCGGTTACTCAAACTAGCTCGCATGGGTGCAGCCGGAAGCATGCCTCACGGTTCTCCTCACTGCACTGGTAGTTCTCCGAGTAACCCGGAACCCAGTGCCGTGGAACCAATTTGCCCGGATCCCATTGCGTTCCTACCACCATATGTTTCCGACATCCGGCTTGCTCAACCATTTTCCGCATCTTCCAGCACCACTCCAGGCCGGATCCCTTCACTCAAAGAACTCCTAGAAGAACTTGAAGGTCAAGCAAGGATGGCAACCAAGGTGCAGGAAGCGGAAAACAAGAGGGCTTCAAAAGCTCGGATCCGCGAAGGAGAACGGGGTCAATGGTGGCCCTGTGAAACCACCGATGTGGAGCTCAGAGAGCTTCAGAACGAGGGCATGATCTCCGCCTACTGGAGCTTCATACGCGGTACCGACGTCCCCAAGCCCGGAGCTGATGAAGTGGTCATGACCAAAGCTTGGGTGGAGCGCGGATTGTCGCTCCCCTGTTCGAAGTTTTTCCTCTCCGTCCTCAGCACATATGGGCTCCAGCCGCACAACATCTGCCCAAACTCATACCTCCTCCTCTCCAACTTCGTTACACTTTGCGAAGGGCACCTCGGAATCCGTCCGGATATCAAGTTGTGGCAGTTCTTCTTCCGAGTGAAGAAAGAAACAAAGGAAAAAGTAATGGTGAGCTGTGGGAGCATGACGTTCATGCTCCGACCTGGACGCATGTATCCGCCTCACGACTCGCACGAATCCGTCCGGTACTGGAACGCCGGATGGTTCTATGAAAAGAACATCTCAGTTCCGAACGTCCACGACGGCCTGCCCAAGTTCGTCAACGAGCCTCCGGAGGAACTTGCAAGCTGGAGCTTTGTTCCCTCACTCGCCCAAACTCCGATTTTGGAGAAGGCAGCGCGAAGAATATCTTGGCTAGTCCATGATGGGCTAACCGGAGCTCAGCTTACACTTAGCTGGTTCACCCGGCGGATCCAGCCTCTGCGGCATAACGCGCGATTGATCTGCGCATACACCGGGGCGGACGACCTGCTCCGGGCTACCCGCCACGACCTTCCGGCTGATTCTCTGAAAAGGAGAATCAAGACGCTCGTGAAGATAGGCCGGGGCCAGCCGGTCCCGGAATTGATCAAGGACATCTACACCAACGACCAGTGTCCTCCGGTAAACTTAGTTTCCTTTGTTACTTCAATCTTCACAAGTTTTTAGATATTGATCTTATGCTTATATGTTTATTTCCTCCAGCTCGATACTCTGGCGGAGGAAAACCTTCGCACCATACTTCGTGTTCCTGTCAGCGACGACGGGGCGGAGGAGGATCCGGACGACGAAGAAGAGGAAGAGGAACAGGCACCCCGCAAGGCAGCCCCTCGACCTTCGAAGCGTCCCCGCGCCAAAGCTTCCGGCTCAGAAGCCGGAGCCAGCGGCGAGGCCTCCGCCAAGAAGCCAAAGACCGTGAAGCCCCCTCCGCTAAGTTCGAAGAGAGCGGAGCAAGCGCGCTTAAAAATGCTGGCAACAGCTGGCAAGCGCTCGCGCCCCATCATCCCCGACGCCCCGTAAGTTTCCGAGTACGGTACATCTCTATTTGGATAAAGTTGTTTATAACATGAACCCCTTCGCTTGCATGTAGGAATCTAAACACCACCGCCACCCGGACCACCAACCAAGAGCCCATCACCAAGTACATGAAGAAGTCTCCGGCTGTAGGTCCACCCACTCCAGCTCCACCAAGCACGTCTCATACTGCTCCTCAAGCATCCCCTTCTCAAGCTGATCGTTCTCCCCCTCCTGCCGCCAACACTCCACCGGAAATAGTTCCGATTAGCAGCGAAAAGGTGGGCGGAGAAGATCCCAAAGACAAAGGACCTGCTCAAGATGAAACCGGAGCACAAGGTCAAGGAGAAATTGAAGTTACTTCTTCCGAAAGAACCGGAGCTGGTATGCGGCGATGTTGTCGTGTTTCCGAAGAATTTCGGAGATCCGACTGACCTCACCTCCACCCCCAAGGCATACGCAACTAAGTTTTTCAACAAACTTACTGAGGCGGAGAAATGGGATCTTGAACAAGACTTGCTCAACGCCATGTTGGACAATGCCTGGGGGAAATCTGATGTCGCCACCGCGGAGATTCAGGACTTCAAGAAGAATGTCGGCCATTTCCTCGACAAACTCGTCTGCAAGCAAAAGGTACTCCCCAGTAGCCCCCAAGCATGTAAGCGGAAACGTAGATGTACGTTAGCGCTTAAATGCTTAAACGAATATCACTTCTGGAAAGATTTTAAGTCGATGCAGTAGCCCCCAAGCATTATGGCGGAAAAGTTCCGGCAATAATGCTTTAAAGGAATCCATCGAAGCAGGCGGAATTCTTACTCCGGCTCTGTCTAACTTTACAGGAACAGCAGGCGCTGCATTATGAGCTGCACAAAAACATTGCCCTTCAGCGCCGCGTTACCTTGAGTCAAGCGGAAAATATCCGGACTCTGAAAGATGCGAATGCAGATCTGACCAAACAACTGGCGGAAGCCCAAGGTTGGTTTCCGCCCTGTGCTTATCACTGAATTCGTATTGCGATTTTAACTTGTGTTATTATAGGTGCATCCTCGTCCCTTGCTACAGCCTCTTCGGAGCTTGAGAACCTGCACTCCTCGTACCAAGCACTGGAGACGAAGCTAAAGGAGGCGGAACTGAAAAGGGAGCAGGCCGAGAAACAGCTGGCGGAGAAAAATTCCGAGCACGCCAGGGAGAAGGGCGAATTTGTATTGAAGAGAAATGCTGACAGCGAGACCATCAAGAGGCAGCAAAAAGAACTCACTTGGGCTCCAAAATATATGGAAACCGCGGAGCATCATTGGGACGTGCTTAGTGAGAACGTTTTGGGTACTATTCTAGAACCTCGCCGGAAGACCTTTTCTCCGACCTTTCTCGTGTGCTCAAGCTGTTAACTTATATCCGATTATCTCGTGCGGAACCTCTTGGGTATCCGGAAAAGCGTCGGAATTTGTTCCCCGGGACGATCTCCTTCAACTTGCGGGCGATGATTGCAAAGACCTCATTTCCGCCTCCCGGAAGATATGCTACAACTTGTCCATCAAAAGGAGTCGTACTTACAAAGTGCGCAAGCTTATACAAAAGATGGACGTTCTTCCGGAGCTGGTGACGGATCTTCAAGCATCATCAGCCCGAGGCGCAGCTGCGATGGCCTTGACCATGTGCTTGGCGCATAACCCGGAGCTTGATCTTGACCAGGTGACCGCCGGAGTTCCTTCGGACGCGGATGTCAATGCGCTCTTAGATGCAGTAAACGGCTACGACACCCGCATCGCGCGCAGGATCCGGCATGAAGAATTCTACGACAAGTTCGTGCTTCCCGCGGACGAACCCCTGGAAGCAGAACTTCAAGAGAAGCGTGACGCGGAAGCACGTCCTGCGGAATCCGGCTCCCAGTTTACCTGGACCAGCTCCAAGGATGCTCCCCAAGAGGAACCCAAGGACGGCGCTGCGTCTTCGTCGGAAGAAAGTGACGAGGACGTGTCGTCTCCGGCAAAGGATGCCGAGAAAAGTGACCCAAAGGGCAAGGCTTCTCCTGCTAAGGGGGAGTGAAAACTTTCTTCCTGCGGAAAAAACAATGCATCATTTTGGCCCCAGCGAGGGTTTGTAATAAGACTTTACATTCTTAAGTAGCTAGGGACGAAACAACTATGCGTGGGCGGAAACAACTTATCCTGCTATCCCTTAATATTATTCTGCATGTTTCGTTTTATGTTGGAAAGCAAGTGCTGATGTCGTTGTTTTCCGGCTTGCTCGCTTGACCTTCCGCGAGCCGGAAGACCTTAGCCGGAAATGCTCGCCAGCGGCGACGAAACCCAATGGTAATCCGTCAATAACCGCGGAAACAAGCCCCCAAGCATAAGTGCCGGAAATCGCTACTAGGAATCCACGAGTTCGCAACAGATAACAATTTAATCAGAAAACTTAAGCTTACGTCCTGAGGGACGATTTTGGAAAAATCACAACTTTCATACACGCCTAGGCAAAAATATCCAACCCTGCGGTTTTAGTCGGAAAACATACACGATCTAAAAATGAACAAGTAAAGGAGGTAAATGACTCATAGAGTGAACCAAAAGCTTTATTTCATTGATCATGTATAATATTGTTACAAGGAATGAAATTCTATGCTAAGTGTGGAAAGGACGTAGCTGTGCAATGTTCCAAGGGTGATCTGTCTCGTCGTAGATATCATCCGGATCCTCACGCTTGCGTTTCCGGCGCCAATTAGCAGGTCTGTCCCTCAGCTCTCGGAAATCAACAAGGTAGTACGATCCGTTATGAAGCACTTTGCTAACTACGAAGGGTCCTTCCCATGGAGATTGCAACTTGTGATCTTTCACTTGGCGAAGGCGGAGAACCAGGTCTCCGGCCATGAACGAGCGATTCCGGACTCGACGACTGTGATAACGTCGGAGCTTCTGCTGGTAGATGGCGGAGCGCTGGTCAGCTAAATTCCGAGCTTCTTCGATCGGGTCCACAGATAGCTGTCTGGCCTCGTCAGCTGTTTCTTCATTATAGGCGGAAACTCGCGGTGAATCGTGGATGATGTCGGAAGGAATCACGGCTTCGGATCCGTATACCAGGAAGAATGGGGTAAACCCTGTTGACCTGTTAGGGGTAGTTCGCAAACTCCACAAGACAGCGTCCAGCTCGTCAGCCCAAGCTCCGGCTGCTCGTCGCAGCGGTTCCTCAAGGCGTGGCTTGATTCCTGATAATATTAGACCGTTAGCCCTTTCAACTTGACCATTGGATTGTGGGTGAGCCACAGATGCGAGGTCCAGCCGAATCCCCATTGTCTCACAATAATCCTTCAATTCTCCCTGAGCGAAGTTTGTGCCATTATCTGTGATTATGCTGTGTGGGATGCCGAATCTCATCACGAGGCTGCAGACGAATTTTAGCGCCGTAGCACCGTCGGCTTTTCTCACTGGCTTTGCCTCGATCCACTTGCTGAATTTATCAACAGCGACCAATAGGTATTCAAAACCGCCAGGAGATGATCTTTTTAACTTACCAACCATATCGAGCCCCCAGACCGCAAATGGCCAGGTGATAGGTATGGTCTTCAGCTCTTGGGCTGGAGCGTTTGGTTGAGTAGCATAGTACTGACAACCTCGGCAGGTCTTGACTATCTTGTCAGCATCATCTTTAGCTGTGAGCCAGTAAAAGGCTAGCCGAAAAGTTTTTGCAACGAGTGACCTGGGAGCGGCATGATGCCCGCAATCCCCTGCGTGGATCTCTCTGAGGATTTCAATGCCATCTTGATTAGAGACGTATTTGAGAAATACCCCTGTTGCGCTTCGTTTGTAGAGCTGTCTGATGCGTGTAGTTGACACGTCCGTTGGGAACCCCAAGAGGAAGGTGTGATGCGCACAGCGGCAAGTTTCCCTCAGTAAGAAACCAAGGTTTAATCGAACCAGTAGGAGTCAAGAAGCACGTTGAAGGTTGATGGCGGCGGGATGTAGTGCGGCGCAACACCGGAGATTCCGGCGCCAACGTGGAACCTGCACAACACAACCAAAGTACTTTGCCCCAACGAAACGGTGAGGTTGTCAATCTCACCGGCTTGCTGTAACAAAGGATTAACCGTATTGTGTGGAAGATGATTGTTTGTAGAGAAAACAAGTAAAACAAGTATTGCAGCAGATTTGTATTTCAGTATTAAAAGAATGGACCGGGGTCCACAGTTCACTAGAGGTGTCTCTCCCATAAGATAAAAGCATGTTGGGTGAACAAATTACGGTCGGGCAATTGACAAATAGAGAGGGCATAACAATGCACATACATGACATGATAAGTATAGTGAGATTTAATTGGGCATTACGACAAAGTACATAGACCGCCATCCAACTGCATCTATGCCTAAAAAGTCCACCTTCGGGTTATCGTCCGAACCCCTTCCGAGTATTAAGTTGCAAAGCAACGGACAATTGCATTAAGTATGGTGCGTAATGTAATCAACAACTACATCCTCGGACATAGCGCCAATGTTTTATCCCTAGTGGCAACGAGCACAACACAACCTTAGAACTTTCGTCACACGTCCCGGTGTCAATGCAGGCATGAACCCACTATCGAGCATAAATACTCCCTCTTGGAGTTAAAAGCAAAAACTTGGTCAGAGCCTCTACTAGTAACGGAGAGCATGCAAGATCATAAACAACACATATGTAATAACTTGATAATTAACATAACATGGTATTCTCTATCCATCGGATCCCGACAAACACAACATAGAGTATTACAGATAGATGATCTTGATCATGTTAGGCAGCTCACAAGATCCAACAATGAAGCACAATGAGGAGAAGACAACCATCTAGCTACTGCTATGGACCCATAGTCCAGGGGTGAACTACTCACTCATCACTCCGGAGGCGACCATGGCGGTGTAAAGTCCTCCGGGAGATGAATCCCCTCTCCGGCGGGGTGCCGGAGGAGATCTCCGGAATCCCCCGAGATGGGATCGGCGGCGGCGGCGTCTCAGTAAGGTTTTCCGTATCGTGGTTTTTCGCCTCAGGGGTTTCGCGACGGAGGCTTTAAGTAGGCGGAAGGGCAGAGTCGGGGGGCTGACGAGGGGCCCACACCACAGGGCGGCGCGGGCCCCCCCTTGGCCGCGCCGCCTTGTGGTTTGGCCACCTCATGGCCCCACTTCGTATGCTCTTCGGTCTTCTGGAAGGTTCGTGGCAAAATAGGCCCCTGGGTCTTCGTTTCGTCCAATTCCGAGAATATTTCGTTACTAGGATTTCTGAAACCAAAAACAGCAGAAAACGAGAGCCGGCACTTCGGCATCTTGTTAATAGGTTAGTTCCGAGAAAATGCACGAATATGACATAAAGTGTGCATAAAACATGTAGGTATCATCAATAATATGGCATAGAACATAAGAAATTATCGATACGTCGGAGACGTATCAAGCATCCCCAAGCTTAGTTACTGCTCGTCCCGAGCGGGTAAAACGATAACAAAGATAATTTCTGAAGTGATATGCCATCATAACTTTGATCATACTATTTGTAAACATATGTAGTGGATGCAGCGATCAAAACAATGGTAATGTCATGAGTAAACAAGTGAATCATAAAGCAAAGACTTTTCATGAATAGTACTTCAAGACAAGTATTAATAAGTCTTGCATAAGAGTTAACTCATAAAGCAATAAATCAAAGTAAAGGTATTGAAGCAACACAAAGGAAGATTAAGTTTCAGCGGTTGCTTTCAACTTGTAACATGTATATTTCATGGATAATTGTCAACATAGAGTAATATAACAAGTGCAATATGCAAGTACGTAGGAATCAATGCACGAGTTCACACAAGTGTTTGCTTCTTGAGGTGGAGAGAAATAGGTGAACTGACTCAACATAAAAGTAAAAAGAATGGTCCTTCAAAGAGGAAAGCATCGATTGCTATATTTGTGCTAGAGCTTTTATTTTGAAAACATGAAACAATTTTGTCAACGGTAGTAATAAAGCATATGTATTATGTAAATTATATCTTACAAGTTGCAAGTCTCATGCATAGTATACTAATAGTGCCCGCACCTTGTCCTAATTAGCTTGGACTACCGGATCTTTGCAATGCACATGTTTTAACCAAGTGTCACAATGGGGTACCTCCATGCCGCCTGTACAAAGGTCTAAGGAGAAAGCTCGCATTTTGGATTTCTCGCTTTTGATTATTCTCAACTTAGACATCCATACCGGGACAACATGGACAACGGATAATGGACTCCTCTTTAATGCATAAGCATGTGGCAACAATTATTATTCTCATATGAGATTGAGGATATGTGTCCAAAACTGAAACTTTCACCATGAATCATGGCTTTAGTTAGCGGCCCAATGTTCTTCTCTAACAATATGCATGCTCCAACCATAAAGGTGGTAGATCTCTCTTACTTCGGACAAGACGGACATGCATAGCAACTCACATGACATTCAACAAAGAGTAGTTGATGGCGTCCCCAGAAGCATGGTTATCGCACAACAAGCAACTTAATAAGAGATAAAGTGCATAAGTACATATTCAATACCACAATAGTTTTTAAGCTATTTGTCCCATGAGCTATATATTGCAAAGGTGAATGATGGAATTTTAAAGGTAGCACTCAAGCAATTTACTTTGGAATGGCGGATAAATACCATGTAGTAGGTAGGTATGGTGGACACAAATGGCATAGTGGTTGGCTCAAGGATTTTGGATGCATGAGAAGTATTCCCTCTCGATACAAGGTTTAGGCTAGCAAGGTTATTTGAAACAAACACAAGGATGAACGGTACAGCAAAACTCACATAAAAGACATATTGTAAACATTATAAGATTCTACACCGTCTTCCTTGTTGTTCAAAACTCAATACTAGATGTTATCTAGACTCTAGAGAAACCAAATATGCAAACCAAATTAGCAAGCTCTAAGTATTTCTTCATTAATGGGTGCAAAGTATATGATGCAAGAGCTTAATCATGAGCACAACAATTGCCAAGTATCAAATTATCCAAGACATTTTAGAATTACTACATGTAGTATTTTCCAATTCCAACCATATAACAAATTAACGAAGATGAAACTTCGCCATGAATACTATGAGTAGAGCCTAAGGACATACTTGTCCATATGCTACAGCAGAGCGTGTCTCTCTCCCATAAAGTGAATTCTAGGATCCATTTTATTCAAACAAAACAAAAAACAAAAACAAACCGACGCTCCAAGCAAAGTGCATAAGATGTGACGGAATAAAAATATAGTTTCAGGGGAGGAACCTGATAATGTTGTCGATGAAGAAGGGGATGCCTTGGGCATCCCCAAGCTTAGACGCTTGAGTCTTCTTAAAATATGCAGGGGTGAACCACCGGGGCATCCCCAAGCTTAGAGCTTTCACTCTCCTTGATCATATTGCATCATACTCCTCTCTTGATCCTTGAAAACTTCCTCCACACCAAACTCGAAACAACTCATTAGAGGGTTAGTGCATAATAAAAATTAACATGTTCAGAGGTGACACAATCATTCTTAACACTTCTGGACATTGCATAAAGCTACTGGACATTAATGGATCAAAGAAATTCATCCAACATAGCAAAAGAGGCAATGCGAAATAAAAGACAGAATCTGTCAAAACAGAACAGTCCGTAAAGATGGATTTTATTAGGCCACCAGACTTGCTCAAACGAAAATGCTCAAATTGAATGAAAGTTGCGTACATATCTGAGGATCATGCACGTAAATTGGCTTAATTTTCTGAGCTACCTACAGGGAGGTAGACCCAGATTCGTGACAGCAAAGAAATCTGTAACTGCGCAGTAATCCAAATCTAGTACTTACTTTACTATCAAAGACTTTACTTGGCACAACAAAACTCAAAACTAAGATAAGGAGAGGTTGCTACAGTAGTAAACAACTTCCAAGACACAAATATAAAACAAAAATACTGGAGTAAAAACATGGGTTGTCTCCCATAAGCGCTTTTCTTTAACGCCTTTCAGCTAGGCGCGAAAGTGTATCTCAAGTAACATCGAGAGACGAAGCATCAACATCATAATTTGTTCTAATAATAGAATCATAAGGTAACTTCATTCTCTTTCTAGGGAAGTGTTCCATACCTTTCTTGAGAGGAAATTGATATTTAATATTACCTTCCTTCATATCAATAGTAGCACCAAGCTGTTCGAAGAAAAGGTCTTCCCAATATAATGGGGCAAGATGCATTGCATTCAATATCCAAGACAACAAAATCAACGGGGACAAGGTTATTGTTAACCATAATATGAACATTATCAACTTTCCCCAAAGGTTTCTTTTTAGCATTATCGCTGAGATTAACATCCAAATAACAATTTTTCAATGGTGGCAAGTCAAGCATATCATAGACTTTTTTAGGCATAACAGAAATACTTGCACCAAGATCACATAAAGCATTACAATCAAAATCTTTGACTCTCATTTTAATGATGGGCTCCCAACCATCCTCTAGCTTTCTAGGAATAGAAGTTTCAAGTTTTAGTTTCTCTTCTCTAGCTTTTATGAGAGCATTTGTAATATGTTTTGTGAAAGCCAAGTTTATAGCGCTAGCATTAGGACTTTTAGCAAGTTTTTGTAAGAACTTTATAACTTCAGAGATGTGGCAATCATCAAAATCTAAATCATTACAATCTAAAGCAATGGGATTATCATCCCCAAGGTTGGAAAAAATTTCAGCAGTTTTATCACAAGCGGTTTCAGCGAGTTTTAGCAGTTTCGAGTAATTTTGCGCGCTTTGCACTAGGAGTAGAAGCATTGCCAACACCAATTATTTTACCATTGATAGTAGGAGGTGCAGCAACATGTGAATTATTAGCATTGCTAGTGGTGGTAATAGTCCAAACTTTAGCTACATTTTTCTCTTTAGCTAGTTTTTCATTTTCTTCTCTATCCCACCTAGCACGCAGTTCAGCCATTAATCTTATATTCTCATTAATTCTAACTTGGATGGCATTTGTGTTGGAGATATGCCCAAGAGACAATAATAAATTAGTTATTGTTATATCTTGGTGTTCATGATAAAAGTTTACATCCCATGCTATAATTGTATTAACCGAAACATTGATACATGTGTGTTATGTAAACAACAAGGAGTCCCTAGTAAGCCTCTTGTATAACTAGATTGTTGATTAACATATGATCATGGTTTCGTGATCATGAACATTGGATGTTGTTAATAACAAGGTTATGTCATTGGGTGAATGATATAATGGACATACACCCAAATAAGCGTAGCATGAGATCAAGTCATTAAGTTCAACTTGCTATAAGCTTTCGATACATAGTTACCTAGTCCTTCGACCATGAGATCATGTAAATCACTTACACCGGAAGGGTACTTTGATTACATCAAACGCCATTGCGTAAATGGGTGGTTATAAAGATGGGATTAAGTATTCGGAAAGTGTGAGTTGAGGCATATGGATCAACGAGTGGGATTTGTCCATCCCGATGACGGATAGATATACTCTGGGCCCTCTCGGTGGAATGTCGTCTGATTAGCTTGCAAGCATGTGATTGGATCACAAGAGATGACATACCACGGTAACGAGTAAAGAGTACTTGTCGGTAACGAGGTTGAACAAGGTATGGAGATACCGATGATCGAACCTCGGACAAGTAAAGTATCGCGTGACAAAGGGAATCGGTATCGTATGTAAATGGTTCAATCGATCACTAAGTTATCGTTGAATATGTGGGAGCCATTATGGATCTCCAGATCCCGCTATTGGTTATTGGTCGGAGATGAGTCTCGACCATGTCTGCATAGTTCACGAACCGTAGGGTGACGCGCTTAAGGTTCGATGTCGCATAAGTAGATTCGGAATATGAGATGGAGACCGAAGTTTGTTCGGAGTCTCGGATGGGATCCGGGACATCACGAGGAGGTCCGAAATGGTCCGGAGAATAAGATTCATATATGGGAAGTCATTTTCGGGGTTACGGAAAAGTTCAGGATTTTTCGGTATTGTACCGGAGGTTCTAGAAGGTTCCGGAGGGTACCATAGTGGGGCCCACCTATCCCGGACGACCAACATGGACCGGAGGGGTCACATAGGCCCACATGGGCCATGCACACCAGCCCCCCCAAGGCCCATGTGGCTATACCAAGTGGATAAGATCAAATCCCTTGAAAATAGGGACTTAACTTGGGGGGAAGTTCCCCCCCTTGTTTTGGCCGACCCAAAGGCTTGGAGGAGGGGCCAAGGCAGCCCCCCACGCCTATATAAGAGGGAGGGGAGGGCTGGGGCGCAGCACATCATCCCCCCAAGCCCTAGCCGCCCCTCTCTCCCTCCTCCTTCTTCCTGCGCAGGCTTGGCGAAGCCCTGCAGGAATTTCTCCTCCACCTCCACCACCACGCCGTCGTGCTGCTGGGATTCCGAGGGGATCTACCACACCTCCGCTGCCCGCTGGAACGGGGAGAGGAAGGGCTTCATCGACACCATACGCGCGACCGAGTACGGAAGTGCTGCCGGATTGGAGCACCGGGGACGATCTTCTACATCAACAACGAGATCTGATCTCGTAGGCTTTGGAATCTTCGAGGGTTAGTCTCACATGATCTTCTCGTTGCTTCGATCTTGGTATATTAGATCTTGGGTGTTCCATAGATTAGATCTTGGATTTATTCGTCTTGCGGTAGGAATTTTTTTGTTTTCTATGCTACGAACCCCTTCAGTGGTATCAGAGCCATGTCTATGCATAGATCTGTTGCACGAGTAGAACACAATGGTTTTGTGGGCGTTGATGCTTTTGTTGCTTTAGTTTGTGTACTTTGCATCTTGCGGGATGGTGGGATGAAGCGGCCCGGGCTAACTTTACATGACCGCGTCTCATGAGACTTGCTCCACGCTTGACATGCAACTTGTATTGCATAAGTGGCTTTGCGGGTGTCTGTCTCTCCCACCATAGTGAAGATCCAATTTACTCTTTCTATTGACAACACTAGTATCACCGTTGTGGTTCATGTTCGTAGGTAGATTGGATCTTACTCGAAAACCCTAAACCACGTAAAATATGCAAACCAAATTAGAGGCGTCTAACTTGTTTTTGCGGGGTTTGGTGATGTGATATGGCCATGATGTGATGATGATTATATTTGATGTATGAGATGTTCATTATTGTATTATAGCAACCGGCAGGAGCCTAATGGTTGTCTTTAAATTTGTTAAGACCTGCGTGTCTATTCATCATGTAATAGCTTTATTTCAAGTAGTTGTTATAGTAGCTATAAGTGATGGACAACCATGAAGCGGTGCCATGGAACTTGGTGCAATGCTGGTGATGATGGAGATCATGCTCGTGTGCTTTGGAGATGGAGATCAAAAGCACAAGAAGAAAGGCCATATCATATCACATATTATGAATTGCATGTGATGTTAATCCTTTATGCATCTTATCTTGCTTAGATCGCGACGGTAGCATTATAAGATGATCCCTCACATTAATATCAAGATAATAAAGTGTTCTCCCCTCGTATGCACCGTTGCTACAGTTCGTCGTTTTGAAGCATCTCGTGATGATCGGATGTGATAGATTCTACGTTCACATACAACGGGTGTAAGCCATGTTTGCACACACGGAATACTTGGGTTTGCTTGGCGAGCCTAGCATGTACAGACATGGTCTCGGGACACAGGAAACCGAAAGGTTGAACACGAGTCATATGGATGATATGATCAACATGTTGATGTTCACCATTGAAGCTACATCATCTCACGTGATGATCGGTTTTGGTGTAGTGGATTTGGATCGTGTACCACTTAACAAACATGAGGGATGTTGTATTAAGTGGGAGTTCATTAGTAATTAGATTAAAACATGAACTAATTATCATGAACATAGTCTGAATAGTATTTTGAATTAAAGTTTGTAGAATTGGCATCCGTTTTCTACCATGCGCTAGTCTTGTAATTGAGATAGAAATACTGTTAAGTCTGACAAGTAACTTTACGGACTGGTACCGTATTGTTAAAGAATCAAGATATGATTAAGTCCTAATGCAAACTTTTAGTAAACCTCACATTTATGATTCAAAGAGCAATGGTTTCAATTAGTACCAAATCATCTTGTCTCCGTGAAACTTGAAGTTCAAAGCCGTTTGAAAAGTAAGGAGCTGGAAATTTTGTTTTCAGAAATAAGCAAGGTATGAGATATGTGTGATATCTAAGACCCTATTGCAAGATGATGGAATATAATCTAGTGAGACTACATAAACTCATAAGTGGAAGGCGTCCCAATCCTCCAACTAGTTGGGCACTAACGATATTCGCATATCCATGAAGTGATCGTCCTTAGTATGCACCGTTGCTAAGACTCGTCGTTTCGAAGCATCACGTGATGATCGGGTGTGATAGATTCTACGTGTGCATACAACGGGTGCAAGCCAGATTTGCACATGCGAATGCTAAGGTTAAACTTTACGAGCCTAGCATGTACAGACATGGTCTCGGAAAGTCGTCATGATTTGATGGATAAAATTATGAGTGAAATTGTTCATCACATTAAAAGGTTACTAATAGTGAAATCTGGAACACTTGTCATGTGATGACCAACTTCAAAGTAAGAACCTCGAGGTTATTGGTATTTGACCAATGGACCTAAAAGTTATTGAAGGTGAAGTGTTTTCTGAGAATGGGGAAAGCTAAAAGAGAAATCACAAAAGATATTTTGGCAGAAAGAAAGAAAAAGACTAGAAAGTCTAGCTCAGGTGTATATAGATGATATACATGTTATGGATGTATTCCTTGTTTGGTCACATAATAAAATTCTTGGGATTTGTACCAGATTGGTTGGTATGAGATGTCATACAATACAACGCAATACAAGAATACGATGGCCTAAGTGATCGATAAGGAATATGGTAATAATGCACGTATGGAACATAATAAAGTGTTATTATGTTTGTCGTTGGCATTCTACCTAGCCCTTAGAATTTATAATAAAGAACTTAATAAATTGTTATTTTGCTCTGGTCAAATGAAAACAATGAGTTGTTCAAATTATGACATTACTCCATGAACGATGGATAAAGTTATTATAAATCTTAATGGTGAAGCACACATACATAACACTGACGCTGAAATGCCATAAGGCAAATGATGAGAATTCCACTCATTAGTGGAACCGCCATTTAGGTTATGTTAGAAAGGAACGCATGAAGGAACTCCATTTGAATGGATTTTTGGAGTCATATGATTTTTGAATCATTTGGCGCTTGCAAATCTCTTCTAAAGAGAATGACTTAAATACCATTCATAGGCCAAGAGTTGAATGGGCAACTAACTTAGTGAAAACATACATGATGATATATGTGGTTCACTGGGCATAGTTGTGTGCAGGAGATTCTTCTACTTCATGAAAACTTCCAACAATGAATTGAGTATATATATGTGGATATATTCGATAAGGAAGAAGTTTGAAACATTTGAATGGATTCAAATAAATTTCAGCATGAAGTAGAAATCATCGTAATAGAAAAGTCAAATATCTATGATTGGATCATGGTGGAAATATTTGAATTACGAGTTTTAGCGAACATCTAAGAGAGTTGCGAAATCGTTCTACAACCTCACGTTTCTTGGAGTATCATAGTGATGATGGAGTATCCGAGAGACATATCCAAACCTTGTTGGATTAATGATGAGATAAAATGACGCCATTATATTTTTGTGGATTATGCTTTAGAGACTACCGCTTTTACACTGAATAGAGCATCATCATGATCCGTTGAAATGACACCATACGAGTTATGGCATGGGTATAAACCCTAATAGTCCTTTCTTAAATTTTGGTATGCATAGCATAAGTAAATAAGTTTACAACCAAAATCGGATGAATGTCTTTGTTGGCTATCCCAGAGAATTGATTGGGAATTCTTCCCACTATGAAGTAAAAGACAAAAGTGTTTGTTAATGTTACTTGCTTATTTCCAAGAAATTGTTTTCTAGCGAAGTATTTGAGTGGGAGGACAATAGAACTTGATAAGGTTTACGAACCTGAGCATAATGATCAGAGTAGCGCAGCATCGGAAATGGTTCCGAAAGCGGCTACGACGATCATGGCTCCCATGACTACAAAGTGTTTTAGCCATGGAGATCGAAGTACATATTGAACCTTGTAGATATGGTTTACTTTGTGATCAAATAAATGATTTGTGGACAAAGGATTGATTTTGAACAATGATAAACCAACTGCAAACAAAGAAGTTATGATGGGCCCTGACTCCGTTAAAATGGCTATGCGCCATGAAATCCAAGATAGATGAATACTTTTTGAAAGTAAATGGATCTATAAGATAGATGGACTTGGATGGAATATCCTTAAAGAAGCTTGACTTATCGAAAAGTTGTTTACGACAAAGTTCAAAGAGTTGACTACGATAAGATTAGATCTTCCGTGGCAATGCTTATAGCCTATGAGGATTATTCTAGTAATCGCTACATATTTCTTTTATGAGATATGATAGTAGGATGGCAGAAATACATTCCTTACCACTAGTATGTATGAAGGATGTATACCAGATACAACCAAGAGTTTTGCTGGTCCGTGGAATACTAGATAGGTATACAAACTTCAATTGGATGAAGTGAGTATCGCGGAGTTGGAATCTTCACCAGATGAAATAGTCAAAGAGTTTTTTGATTTCATCAGAGACGATGAAGAGGCTTGCATTTGCAAGAAATTAAGTGGGAGCGCTGAGACATATTTATAATACTTTATGTAGATGACATATAGTTGGTTATAAATGATGTAATTATATACTTGATTAAAATGTTTCATTGAGAATTAACTTTAATGAAAGGATATGGACTGAAATATATTTAGTGTCAAGATCTATGAAGATAGATTGAAACACATAATAAGTTTAAGTCAAAGTACATAGAATGGATATTGAAGTAGTTCAATGTAGAAATATTAAGAAAAATGTTCTTGTCATGTGAAGTTTTAACAACACTCGAGTGTATCTGACACTCAATGAGTAAAAACACATGAGTGATTTTAGATCACGAATAATATGTACAAAGTCAGATGTCCTGTGCTCTAAAGTGTTACGAGCATATACCAGAATGATTCATGTAATGATCATTGGACAACAGTAAGAATATCCCTGAGTGCTTTAGAAGAACCAAGGATATATATTTTTTATATGGGTAATGACAAACAAATCGCTGTAAAGTGTTGCACCGATATTAGTTTGGTCACATATAAAAGTAAAATTTCAATCTCAATTAGGCTAAGTGTTGTTTAAAAGGTAGCACAATGAGCTAGAAGAAGTCTATGCTAGATTTAGATCAGTTCTAAATATTGTGACGGATTCTACAAACGAAGGCAGAGTATGTCATTGTTTTGACAATGACTGAGGATGTTAAGTCGAGGAGTTCTTTGAGAACTTGGTATAGTTCCGATAGTGTCAGAACTTTGAAGCTATATTGTGTATGACAATATTACTGACTTATTTTCAGACCGCGGAATTAAGGTTCCACCAGAGGACTAAGCATATACAATTAATGCCGACTCATTTGGAAAATGAGTGATGCGTGAAGACGCAAATGAATTGCAAAATACATACGTTTCTGAGCATGTCAGATCCGTTGACTAAAACCTCTCCCGTGAGCAAAACATGATAAGCACCAGAAGGCCAAGGTGTTATATCTTTATAAATGTAAACTAGATTATTGACTCTAGTGCAAGTGGGAGACTGTTGGAGATATGCCCAAGAGACAATAATAAATTAGTTATTGTTATATCTTGGTGTTCATGATAAAAGTTTACATCCCATGCTATAATTGTATTAACCGAAACATTGATACATGTGTGTTATGTAAACAACAAGGAGTCCCTAGTAAGCCTCTTGTATAACTAGATTGTTGATTAACATATGATCATGGTTTCGTGATCATGAACATTGGATGTTGTTAATAACAAGGTTATGTCATTGGGTGAATGATATAATGGACATACACCCAAATAAGCGTAGCATGAGATCAAGTCATTAAGTTCAACTTGCTATAAGCTTTCGATACATAGTTACCTAGTCCTTCGACCATGAGATCATGTAAATCACTTACACCGGAAGGGTACTTTGATTACATCAAACGCCATTGCGTAAATGGGTGGTTATAAAGATGGGATTAAGTATTCGGAAAGTGTGAGTTGAGGCATATGGATCAACAGTGGGATTTGTCCATCCCGATGACGGATAGATATACTCTGGGCCCTCTCGGTGGAATGTCGTCTGATTAGCTTGCAAGCATGTGATTGGATCACAAGAGATGACATACCACGGTAACGAGTAAAGAGTACTTGTCGGTAACGAGGTTGAACAAGGTATGGAGATACCGATGATCGAACCTCGGACAAGTAAAGTATCGCGTGACAAAGGGAATCGGTATCGTATGTAAATGGTTCAATCGATCACTAAGTTATCGTTGAATATGTGGGAGCCATTATGGATCTCCAGATCCCGCTATTGGTTATTGGTCGGTGATGAGTCTCGACCATGTCTGCATAGTTCACGAACCGTAGGGTGACGCGCTTAAGGTTCGATGTCGCATAAGTAGATTCGGAATATGAGATGGAGACCGAAGTTTGTTCGGAGTCTCGGATGGGATCCGGGACATCACGAGGAGGTCCGAAATGGTCCGGAGAATAAGATTCATATATGGGAAGTCATTTTCAGGGTTACCGGAAAAGTTCAGGATTTTTCGGTATTGTACCGGAGGTTCTAGAAGGTTCCGGAGGGTACCATAGTGGGGCCCACCTATCCCGGACGACCAACATGGACCGGAGGGGTCACATAGGCCCACATGGGCCATGCACACCAGCCCCCCCAAGGCCCATGTGGCTATACCAAGTGGATAAGATCAAATCCCTTGAAAATAGGGACTTAACTTGGGGGGAAGTTCCCCCTTGTTTTGGCCGACCCAAAGGCTTGGAGGAGGGGCCAAGGCAGCCCCCCCACACCTATATAAGAGGGAGGGGAGGGCTGGGGCGCAGCACATCATCCCCCAAGCCCTAGCCGCCCCTCTCTCCCTCCTCCTTCTTCCGCGCGAGGCTTGGCGAAGCCCTGCGAGAATTTCTCCTCCACCTCCACCACCACGCCGTCGTGCTGCCGGGATTCCGAGGGGATCTACCACACCTCCGCTGCCCGCTGGAACGGGGAGAGGAAGGGCTTCATCGACACCATACGCGCGACCGAGTACGGAAGTGCTTGCCGGATTGGAGCACCGGGGACGATCTTCTACATCAACAACGAGATCTGATCTCGTAGGCTTTGGAATCTTCGAGGGTTAGTCTCACATGATCTTCTCGTTGCTTCGATCTTGGTATATTAGATCTTGGGTGTTCCATAGATTAGATCTTGGATTTATTCGTCTTGCGGTAGGAATTTTTTTGTTTTCTATGCTACGAACCCCTTCAATTTGCTGTAGTAACAATTTTATTTTCAATATCCCTATTAGGCATAACTTTCGATTTCAAAAGATCAACATCAGAGGCAAGACTATCAACTCTAGAAGCAAGAATATCAATTTTATTGAGCTTTTCCTCAATAGATTTGTTAAAGGCAGTTTGTGTACTAATAAATTCTTTAAGCATAGCTTCAAGTCCAGGGGGTGTGTTCCTATTATTGTTGTAAGAATTCCCATAAGAATTAGCATAACCGTTACCATTATTATAAGGATATGGCCTATAGTTATTACTAGAATTGTTCCGATAAGCATTGTTGTTGAAATTATTATTTTTAATGAAGTTTACATCAACATGTTCTTCTTGAGCAACCAATGAAGCTAATGGAACATTATTAGGATCAACATTAGTCCTATCATTCACAAGCATAGACATAATAGCATCAATCTTATCACTCAAGGAAGAGGTTTCTTCAACAGAATTTACCTTCTTACCTTGTGGAGCTCTTTCCGTGTGCCATTCAGAGTAATTAATCATCATATTATCAAGAAGCTTTGTTGCTTCACCAAGAGTGATGGACATAAAGGTACCTCCAGCGGCTGAATCCAATAAATTCCACGAAGAAAAATTTAGTCCTGCATAGAAGGTTTGGATGATCATCCAAGTAGTCAGTCCATGGGTTGGGCAATTTTTAACCGAGAGATTTCATTCTTTCCCAAGCTTGAGCAACATGTTCATTATCCAATTGTTTAAAATTCATTATGCTACTCCTCAAAGATATAATTTTAGCAGGGGGATAATATCTACCAATAAAAGCATCCTTGCATTTAGTCCATGAATCAATACTATTCTTAGGCGAGAGATAGCAACCAATCTTTAGCTCTTCCTATTAATGAGAAAGGAAACAATTTTAATTTTATAATGTCACCATCTACATCTTTATACTTTTGCATTTCACATAGTTCAACAAAATTATTGAGATGGGCAGCGACATCATCGGAACTAACACCGGAAAATTGCTCTCGCATAACAAGATTTAGTAAAGCGAGGTTTAATTTCAAAGAATTCTGTCTGTAGTAGCGAGGTGGAGCAATAGGTGTGCATAGGAAATCATTATTATTTGTGCTAGTGAAGTTACACAACTTAGTATTTTCAGGGTTGGCCATTTTAGCAGTAGTAAATAAAGCAAACTAGATAAAGTAAATGCAAGTAAACTAATTTTTTTTTTGTGTTTTTGATATAGCAAACAAGACAGTAAATAAAGTAAAGCTAGCAACTAATTTTTTTTGTGTTTTGATATAAGTGCAGCAAACAAAGTAGTAAATAAAATAAAGCAAGACAAAAATAAAGTAAAGAGATTGGGAAGTGGAGACTCCCCGGGAAGTGGAGACTCCCCTTGCAGCGTGTCTTGATCTCCCCGGCAATGGCGCCAGAAATTTGCTTGATGCGTGTAGTTGACACGTCCGTTGGGAACCCCAAGAGGAAGGTGTGATGCGCACAGCGGCAAGTTTCCCTCAGTAAGAAACCAAGGTTTAATCGAACCAGTAGGAGTCAAGAAGCACGTTGAAGGTTGATGGCGGCGGGATGTAGTGCGGCGCAACACCGGAGATTCCGGCGCCAACGTGGAACCTGCACAACACAACCAAAGTACTTTGCCCCAACGAAACAGTGAGGTTGTCAATCTCACCGGCTTGCTGTAACAAAGGATTAACCGTATTGTGTGGAAGATGATTGTTTGCAGAGAAAACGAGTAAAACAAGTATTGCAGCAGATTTGTATTTCGAGTATTAAAAGAATGGACCGGGGTCCACGGTTCACTAGAGGTGTCTCTCCCATAAGATAAAAGCATGATGGGTGAACAAATTACGATCGGGCAATTGACAAATAGAGAGGGCATAACAATGCACATACATGACATGATAAGTATAGTGAGATTTAATTGGGCATTACGACAAAGTACATAGACCGCCATCCAATTTGCATCTATGCCTAAAAAGTCCACCTTCGAGGTTATCGTCCGAACCCCTTCCGGTATTAAGTTGCAAAGCAACAGACAATTGCATTAAGTATGGTGCGTAATGTAATCAACAACTACATCCTCGGACATAGCGCCAATGTTTTATCCCTAGTGGCAACGAGCACAACACAACCTTAGAACTTTACGTCACTTGTCCCGAGTGTCAATGCGGGCATGAACCCACTATCGAGCATAAATACTCCCTCTTGGATTTAAAAGCAAAAACTTGGCCGAGCCTCTACTAGTAACGGAGAGCATGCAAGATCATAAACAACACATATGTAATAACTTGATAATTAACATAACATGGTATTCTCTATCCATCGGATCCCGACAAACACAACATAGAGTATTACGAGATAGATGATCTTGATCATGTTAGGCAGCTCACAAGATCCAACAATGAAGCACAATGAGGAGAAGACAACCATCTAGCTACTGCTATGGACCCATAGTCCGGGGGTGAACTACTCACTCATCACTCCGGAGGCGACCATGGCGGTGTAAAGTCCTCAGGAGATGAATCCCCTCTCCGGCGGGGTGCGGAGGAGATCTCCGAGAATCCCCGAGATGGGATCGGCGGCGGCGGCGTCTCGGTAAGGTTTTCCGTATCGTGGTTTTTCGCCTCGGGGGTTTCGCGACGGAGGCTTTAAGTAGGCGGAAGGGCGAGTCGGGGGCTGACGAGGGGCCCACACCACGGGCGGCGCGGGCCCCCCTTGGCCGCGCCGCCTTGTGGTTTGGCCACCTCGAGGCCCCACTTCGTATGCTCTTCGGTCTTCCGGAAGGTTCGTGGCAAAATAGGCCCCCGGGTCTTCGTTTCGTCCAATTCCGAGAATATTTCGTTACTAGGATTTCGAAACCAAAAACAGCGAAAAACGAGAGCTGGCACTTCGGCATCTTGTTAATAGGTTAGTTCCAGAAAATGCACGAATATGACATAAAGTGTGCATAAAACATGTAGGTATCATCAATAATATGGCATAGAACATAAGAAATTATCGATACGTCGGAGATGTATCACTGTCCATCAACAATTGTGTAGGATCTTGCTCGTCTGATGATCTGTCGCGTGAGGACCTCGTCCTCCGGCAACTTCTGATCAATGAGGTAGTCCAGGAAAGGCTGTGTCCAAGCCGGAATGGTAGCTAACACCTCTTTGGCCGGAGACACTGCCACCTCTGGGTTTTCCGGGTTAGCGCCCTTCACCGAGGGTATCCGGAGATGCTCCAGGAAAATTCCGGGCGGAATTGGCTTCTGCCGGATCCGAGCTTGGATAGCATGTCTGCCGCTGCGTTGTCGTCTCTCCGGACGTACTTGACTTCGTATCCTAGAAAGCACTTGGCGATCTCGTCAACTTCGTCTCGTAAGCCGCCATGACGGAATTTCGGCGTTCCGGGTTCCGGCTACTTGCTGTGCCACCGGGTCGGAATCTCCGCAACGGATGATGTGCTTGATCCCTATTTCCTTAGCGATGCGCAGTCCGTGTAGCGAGCCTCGTACTCCGCCATGTTGTTTGTAGCTTCGAAGTGGATCTGCGAACGTCACTGCAGTTCTTCTCCGGTAGGGGACTTCAGGGTGACTCCGGCTCCTGAGCCTTGATGCTTGCTTGGATCCATCGAAGTGCATAACCCATGTCTCTGGTTCCGGCTCCAGACTAGCATCCGGAGCTTCTGTCCAATCTGCAACGAAATCCGCCAAGACACGTGATTTGACCGCGATCCTGGCTTTGTAGCCGATATCGAAGGCGGATAACTCAATGCCCCATTTTGCTTGTGCGTCTGTTGCGTCGGCGTTGTTGAGAATCGTTGACGGCGGAGCCTTGCTCACGGCCGTTGCTTGGATGTTCTTGGAAGTAGTGTCTCAGCTTCCTGCTGCCCAGGAATACTCCGTAGGCTAACTTCTGAAAGTGAGGGTAGCGTTGTTTGGATTCCGTAAGGACCTCGCTGATATAGTAGACTGGCCTTTGGACTCCATACTCGTGACCTTCTTCCTGTCGTTCCACCACGATGACGAGGCTGACGACCCTGTGGGTGGCTGCCAGGTAAAGGAGCATAGGCTCTGACTCTCCTGGAGCTGCTAGGATAGGTGGGGAGGTAAGTATCTCCTTCAAACCTTGTAGTGCTGCATCTGCTGCCTCGTCCCAGACAAACTTGTCTGTTTTCTTCAATAGCTTGTACAGGGGAAGTGCCTTCTCGCCAAGACGGCTAACAAACCTGCTGATTGCTGCGACACAACCAGTGAGCCGTTGCACATCTTTGAGACAAGTTGGCCTTTTTATGCACAAAATTGCCTTGATCTTTTCCGGGTTTACTTCGATGCCCCTGTTAGAGACAATGAAGCCAAGGAGTTTTCCGGCTGGCACGCCGAAGACGCACTTCAGCGGATTCAACATCATCTTGTACCGGCGGAGATTCTCAAAGGTTTCTGTGAGGTCGCTGATCAAGTCGGATCCTTTCCGGGTCATGACCGCGATGTCGTCGACGTAGGCGTGTACGTTCCGGCCGATCTGGTCCTTCAAGCACCGCTGCATCGTACGTTGGTAGGTGGCACCTGCGTTTTTCAAGCCAAAGGGCATAGTAACATAGCAGTAAGTGCCAAACGGGGTGATGAATGAGGTCGCCTTTTGGTCGAGACTCCTTCATCCGGATCTGGTGATACCCGGAATACGCATCAAGAAAACACGAAGTTCCGCCCTGCCGTCGAATCAATGACTTGGTCAATGCGCGGCGGGGAAACGGATCTTTCGGGCAATGTTTGTTCAAGCCGAAGTAATCGATGCACATTCTTAGTATTTCGGTGTTCTTTTTGGGTACAAGGACGGGATTTGCGACCCAATCGGTATGGATTACTTCTACTACAAATCATGTCTCTAGTAACTTTCCTTATTCCATTCCTATGGCGCGGCGCTTTTTATCTCCAAAGCGTCGCATAGCTTGCTTCACCGGTTTAGCCCCGGGTTTATGTTGAGGTAGTGCTCGGCGAGTTCCTTGGTACTCCGGACATGTCAGAAGGTTGCCATGCGAAGATATCCATGTTAGCGCGGAGAAACTCGACGAGCGCGTCTTCCTATTTGGGGTCCATGTTGGCTCCGATTGAGACTTGCTTGGTAGCGTCATCTTCCTTGAAGTTGACTTTCTTGGTCTCTATCGCGGCCCCGAAGGAGTTTTTCTGTTCGGAGATCTGCTTCTTGGTGGTCCGCATCTCGGTCGGATCCACCGCGGCTCTGCAGCCTTTCGGTTCTTCTCCGGAAATGACGGACTCTGCGAGGCGGCTTCGCCCAACTCGCACTCGTGAGCCTTTTTGTAGTCTCCGGTTATGGTGATCATACCGTTAGGACCCGGAATTTTGAGCTTGTTGTAGATGTAGCACGCTCTTGCGTGGAACTTGTGGTAGGTGGGCCTGCCGAAGATGACATGGTAGGAGCTCTTGAAGGGCACAACTTCAAACGTGATCTTTTCTTCGCGGAAATTGTGAACATCGCCGAAGGCCACGGGAAGTGTGATGCTGCCGAGGGAGTTCGCCTTCTTACCCGGAACCACGCCGTGAAACTCAGTATTACTGTGTTTGAGCTGTTCCTTGGTGAGGTTCATCCGCTCCAGAGTCTCCAGGTACATGATGTTCAAGCTGGCTCCACCATCCATGAGGCACTTGGAGAAGTCATACCCGTCTATGCGGGGACTTACAACCAAGGCGTAGCATTCTTTTGGCACAATGGCGGGATGATCCTCCCTGTCAAATGTGCACGGAAATTCTGACCACCTGACATGCTGCGGCACGGCCGGAGGCGTGGCGTTCGGGATCCGGGTAGGCGACTTTGTAGCGCGGACTGTTGGGGTTCCGAGGAAGGTGTGGTAAGCCCCCACACTCTTTTTCTCGAAGGGGTTGGATTTACTGCAGATCCGGCTTTGGGATCCGGCGAGTTATCATCCTCGTCCATCGCCTCGGAGCTTGTCCTCCTCCTTGTCTTTGTTCTTGCCCTTGCCTCCTTTGCCACGAGGGCGGTGCTTCGGGCTCGCTTGTATCCTGCTTCCGGGTCGTTCTTTAGATCGTTGACCCACTTGCGGTTGCGGTTGGTGTGTGTGGACTTCCCGTAGCCGGATCCAAGTGGGCCGGGCGAGGGCATGTCTCTATACTCTTCGTAGGTTTGCGGGCGCGGGATCCGCCAGCTGTGACCTCAGTGCCATGCTGCTGACCCCTGCCGGCTCCGCCTCCACGGCCGCGCCCTCTTCCGCCCCCTGAACCTCCGCGTTGGAACGCCATGGCGACCATGTCGGATCCGCCACTCTTCTGGTCATCAGGGTTTTTGCGTTTATGGCCGCTATTGTTGCCATTATCACGGTTCTTCTTTTGTTGGTGTAGGGGGATTGTTGTAGCTGCGATATCACCGCTGCGTCATCATCGGCGACGGTATGGTCGGCTGGCAATGGAGATCATCTCATCCAAAGTCGGTTTATTTGCGTTAGCCAAACAAGTGAGCTTATGCCTCGGCAATCCTCCTCTCTGCAGTCCACCAATGAAGGCGTACATGGCGGTGGTGTGGTCGACGTTTTCGCACTCGTTCCTGCATGCCAACCATCGTGTGAGGAAGTTTCTTGAGGATTCTCCCTTCTTCCGGATACAAGCTTGTAAGTCGTTTGCCGTGGCAGAGTCTTTTGTAGGTGCCCACGAAGTGTTTCTCGAAAGCGGTCTTCGAGGTCAAACCAGGCAAAAGATGGAGTTCTTCTCGAGGTCGGCGAGCCGGATCCGGGCTGGACCTACAAGGTACAAGCTGGAGCATGCGGCGGGCGATATTAGGGGTTCCTCCGGCAAAGGTTACTTGCATTATAGTAATCCTCAATCCGGGTATCCGGCCTTTCGGTGCCATCATAATGCTTCGGGTTTCCGGGTAACTTGAGGGAGCTCCTTGGCTTTGGTTCCTCTCGAATCATCCTGCCAAAGCACTTCGGTCCGATGTAGTCGGTTCTGTATTCGTTGAGGCGTTCCCGCGCGTCGCGCGAGCCGTGGCGGGGGGATTGTGAGCGAGAGCGAGATCTCCGGCCGCCACCTCCACCTCCACCTCCGCCGCCACCGCTAGGTGGTGGTGAGGGAGATCTGCGAGGGGGCCGATCCGACCTCTTGCTTCCGCCTTCAGATTCTCCCCGCCCTCCCGGTGCTGGCTCCGGCCTCGTGGCTGCCTTCGCCGTGGCGCTGGCTGCCCCGGTCGTTCCGGCTCCGGCGGGGCTCGGGTCGCGCTCCTCATTCCGGCTCCTCCTAGGCTCGGGCTCACGATCGTTGTTCTGATTCCGGCGAGGTTCCGGCGTGCGCTCCCTGTTTCTGTTTCTTGACGGCAGCACGTTGTCGCGGATAGCAATTCCACCATGCCCCTGAGGCCTGGCGTTTCCGGCTGGACTACGGCGGCGAGGGGGACGCGGGTAACCATTGGGCGGAGGAGAGGGGTTGCGGTACTTGTCTCGTCCAGAGTACATTGCATCCTTTCCCTTTCTCGGATCTGACGGTGGCGTCTTTGATGGTACGGGGATCGGATTTGGGTGTTCCACTGGCTTTCCTTCGCGTTCCGAGGATCCGGTTCACGATTCGTCATCTCGATGGCGATTGTCGTGGGCGTCCTTCTGCGCAGTGGAGACGCAATGCTCCGGGTTAGATTCCAACTTGCGCGAAGTGTCTGCCTTGCTCTGTTGCTTCACCGCTGAAGCGAAGAGCGCGCGAACGTAGTCGATGTCAATCTCCTCGTTGTTTTTCTTCAAGATCTCTGCAGCCTTCGTCATATTGTTCTTTGGGGTTGCGAGCGGCTGTTGCACTGTTGGAGTTGCGAAAGTGATCCTGCGGGGAACTATCAACTCACGCCGGACCTTTTCGACCTCCTGGTGAGCTTCAACGATCTTGTCCTCCCAATGCTTTCGGAGTTCCTTGACTTTTGCCGGCCCTTCGTCCACCTCCTGCTCACGCTGGATGAAGTCTTCCACAAAAACTGCGGCGTGCTTCCTTTCCTCCAGCATGGCGGCTGCGGTGTTCTTGAACTTCTTGGCTGTGGCCAACAGCTCCACTCTCTTAGCTTCTAAAGCTTCTATGTCTTCGGGAGTGATGGGTTTGTTAAGAATATCCGAGCGATAAACCGCATCCATGCTTGCTTGCGCGACCATCTCTTCAGGCGACAGGAGGCTTTCCGAGGAAGAATCCTTGCGGGGCCGCTCCCGCGACATTGGAGATCCCTGGTGGGATGGTTGGGGGTCGGATTGGGTGCCTACCTCTTCTGATCCGTGTTCTCCCAGTGCCGCAACAGTTGCAAGTACCTGCTTTGGTTGGGCGGAATCAACCTCAGGCTGATCACCGTGTCCATATTCCCTCAGCTTGCGATCGTACTCTTCAGTGTCCATGGATTGGGTGTCTCCGGAAATTGGGCTTAGGTTTCCCAAAATTGACTCTTTAGCCGGAGTTCCGCTTTCTCCGACAGCCTCTTGCTGATCCGGAGCAGCGTTGTTTTCCGGGGCCTCGACCTGCTCTGGACCGGCTCCGGCTTCATGAGGGGCGGTTCCGACGGTATGGGCCAAGAAGTGTACAAAGTGACACCTTTGCTTTTCTAACACACAGGAGACCCGGGCGGATGCGCATTGGTCTTCCACCGTTGTTTCCTGCTCGGGGGCGGATTGGGTGGGATTTGATTTTTTCAGATCTAAGGCGGAATCTTCGCTAGGAAGTTCTGCGTCTCGAATCGGATCTTCGTGGCTGCGTCCTGCTCGGCGGCGGTCGCGTCGGCGCTACTTACCGGTGGGTTTCCGTCGGAATCGACGGTTTCCCCGATGAAGATGTGTATGCCGCCAAGCTGGGACGATGGAGAGCTTGACGGGGTCGGTTTTAGCCGGAATCCAACACTCATCCGGAGGGACGATCGGCAGATTTCCGGCGTAAAGAACACGCCCCACAGCGATGGTGTCGTCGTAGCTTCCCATGGCGGAACCCTCCCGGTTCCGGCCTCCAGACGCCGCGAGGCCCCACGGTGGGCGCCAGCTGTCGTTGCCCTAGTCGACGGTACCTCGGAGGAGGGATCCTCATGAGGGGAGAAGAAGTAGGGGCCATAGGGCGGAGTGCACACGGGACGGTGGTACGCGAGTTACCCGGCTTCGGAACACTCGCACGATGACGGGGCCTACTGCTGCTTATGCCGGAATTATGCAGGCGCTTTCGCGTTGTTACAATGACTTGTGGTTGTGCCTCTAGGGCTCCCGGGATCCGGCTTATAAAGGCGCACGGATCTAGGGTTTACATGGAGAGTCCTAGCCGGAATACAAGTTGCCTAACTACGGTACAATGTCTTGCCGTGTACGTCAAGGATCCGCCTTCCTCTAAGTACGTGCTTGGATCCGGATACTTCATGGGCTGTCACGGATCCGGCCTCCTTCGTAGGTCGGTAAAGATCCGGCTTCCTGTTCTCGGGCTGGACTTCATCCTTCGGGATCTACGGCAACTGGGCCGCCCGATGGGCCACATGCCTCACCACCATCTATGGGCCACCCGGGCTTGCCGGATCTAGGCCATGCCGTTGATATACCCATTAAGTATACCCACAACAATCATCGATCGAAGGCAAGAAAAGACATAATCGTCCAGTGATATGTCATAATGTTGCAGGATTTTTTAGTTTCAGCTTCAAGAAAATTATCAAGACCCGCTGACAACTTTGAAACTCATTTCAGAATAATTTCATCTGAAACACAAATGCAGTTTAATCAAATTTTGAATATAACTACTATGACAAGCCGGTAATTGGTCTAGCGGCAATGAATGCTTGAGTAGCTCATAAAATTTGGCGTTTACAGTGTTGGTCGGAACTGATCATAAGTGCTAAGAGCATCTCCAGCCGTCTCCCCGACGAGCTCCCAGGACGCCTTTTTTTCATCCGGATGGACGAAAACGGCCCAGCCGCGCCCCCGGTTCCTCGTTTTCGCCCGGATTTGGGCTTTCATCCGTCCGGCGAGCCCAGGCCATCCCGGCCCCCCGGGGAGCGCTCGGGGACACCGGACGAAACTAAAGCGCGGGAAACGTAGAGAAAATTTCCCGCGCGGCTTGTGGCCCCAACTTATCGGCGACAGAGGCCAATCATCTTGCGCACGCTTCAAAAGCCTGTCGTCGGTCAGACTTGGTCGGACGTGTCGCCTCCGATTCACGCGCGGCTCTCTCTATTTATCGCCGAACCTACCGCGTCTCGCCGCATTCACCACCGCCGTCTCCCTCCTCTCCCCAGCCCTATCTTCTCTCCCCAATCGACCTCAACCAGCGAGCAATGGCAGGCCACGACGCGGCGCACAACGGTTTCGGCCGCCGTTCCCTGCACCAGCGGGAGGCGGGACTTCTGCACATGACGAGCTACCCGGCGCCGCCGGACTTCCGCGTGCCCGGAGGATGGCGCTTGAGCGCGGGGTGGGGGGCCCCGATCCCACCGCTTCCGGTGGGACGCGACGAGCTCGTGCCGCTATCGACGCTGTGCTGGTCACCCTCACCGACGAGCAGCGCGCGGAGGAGCGGTACCGCGCCGACAACTACGACGCGTGGAATGAGTCCTTCCGTCTCCGACACGAACGGGAACATGCAGCCTTCAACAGCCCTCCCCCTCCTCCAGCGCGTAACAATGCCGCCTGCCGCCGCCGCTGGTGGGGTGCGCCGGGCCGCACGCTCGCCCGTGTACTCGCGCACATCGAGGCCGGCAACACCCCTCCCTTGGGGATGCCTCCGGCGACGCCGAACGCCGGGACCTCGAGCGACGACGACGACATGTAGTATTTTTTTATATTTCCATCTGGCCGAATTCAAATATATGTACGAAATTGGCCTATATATGTACGAACTCGCCTAGTATGTTAAATACCTTTAAATTTCGCTTTTGTTTGATCAAATTTCGCCTTGTTTTGTACGATTTCGCCGTTATTTATCAAAAGAATTCATCCTTCCTGAACTCGCTGCTAGGAAAAATGGTCTCCCCGGACCAAAACTTACATCCATCCGGCGCTAAATAGCGCCGAATTTTGGCGTGGGGAGCCCCAACGGCTGGGATGCTGTAACCAGCTATATCAATCGATCTTACACTGGTTTTCTAGCAAGGAGCACACAACGTCACATCATGCTGACATCACGGTGATTTATACTAGTGGGCTACCTTTCTAGTTAGTCAATTCTGCAAGCCAAATTTGATCATTTTAAAATCAGCATTACGACCGAAGCTGGTAAATTGGAATGTAACTTTTTGTTTAGATACCAATTGGAATAAAATTGGTCACAATCGGACTCCCTACGCAAAAGTTAGACTTGTACGAGACTTTATATATAGGGGCCGCGAGAGATGTATGCATGGTATTGTCCCGCCCAAAATTTAGGGATCTACTGCCTTCGTTATGATTAGTCTACATTCTAAAAAAAAAAGAAACTGGTATTGCATTTATTAGTACTACTTGGATATGTGAGCAACCAATCCAAACTAAATTGAAAATAACGTCCAGTGAAGAGAGCAAAGTCACTTCGTTTTAAGTGTTGTTGTTGACTAAAAGCTAGAATGTAGAGTGTTTGAGAAGGAGGTGGCGTTGTGGCTCATAGGATCAAATGCTCCCATTATATAAAATAATTAAAAATTAATTTTAAAAATGTTAAAAAAATCTGACATAAAATTTTTGGTATACATCGTGACATTCTATGTTCGTACACAAGTTTTCGTGGAAAAACAATATTTTGTGTGGTGTGTACAAAAAAGACAAAAAAATATGCTGTATATAGTCGTGTTACAACATCAAAATTTGTCTTTTTTACAGGAGCCACAGAATTTTTTTCCTTTTTTTGAAAATTTGTGTACCAACATAAAATGTTTAGATGTACATGTAAAAATTTAGTTTAGAATTTTTTGACACTTCAAAATGTGGATTCACATAATGAGAGCAAATGCTCCTATGAGCCAAAGTGCATTTCCCGTTTGAGAACAAATATTCAGGCTAGAATGTAGACTATTTCAGAACGGAGGGAGTATGCCACTTTGTACCCGTCTCGGCTGCTTTCCTGTTAAAATCTACGTCCGGGCATTTTTCCGACCAAAATTTTGAGACACGGTTTCCGTCGCGTGAGTTCTCTGATACAAATCTTTTGTCACGGTTGGTTTATGCATGGTCCATGCATTCCTAATTAATGGTATTTTTCCCACCAAAAGTTGCATCGCTAACCTCCATACCCTAACTCTGCATATGGTCTCCGACATGGTCGGTTCCGGCAGCGTTGGACAGCTCTCAGGAGGATAACGCTTTAAAAAGTGCATGGAGTATGAGCCCACACAGGTGCCAGCGACTTATATTGTACATGGAATGCTAGGTATACAATGCAACTCCCGTCGAGGAAGATCTTGGGAAGCCAGGGTTACCGGTGGCATGGGAAAGTTGGGGTTTCCACTAGTCATATTTTTCACCGCCTTTCCAATAATTGGCATGCCATCTTATCGGCGCTCCTCTCTACTTTATGCTTACCCATCATGTCATGTGCCAAGGCACACGTTGTTATTTTTAGGCTAGTTGGCGTGCATGAAGTAACAGATATCCATGGGATAGAGGCGGCTAATGGTATTCCAGAACTATAGATGAGGAAAAGTTGTTTTTTCCACCGAAACTTTGGAACACTGTTAATTATTCTCAAGAGTCAAGACCAATTTATTGCACTGACTTTGTTTCCAGCACGTACTCTGCATGAGCTACAACACACACCACGTGCTCACCATGCATGAGCCAGATATTGATATACTCTAGACTGCCACCCCACACACCACTTGCTAACCATGCAATATGATGTCGCAGTTATCTCGCTCAATGATTACGTTCATCACACGTACTACTTTCAATTTGCTTCTAGTGTTGGCAACAGACGACTAATGCAAAGGTTGATTTACTTCCATTCCTAGATACCTACTTCCTCCATTCACAATCACCCTGTGTTCTAGGTTTAATCAAAGTCAAACTTTGTAAAGTTTGACTAATAATATAGACAAAAATATTAATTTCTAGAATATAAATTTAATACTATTATAATCATCTTGAAATGTATTTTTTATTACGTAAATTTACAACTATAGATGTTGTTATGTTTTTGTTAAATCTTTTCATAAACTTTTAAAATTTTGACTTTGACTAATGCCAAAATGATAGGGTAAATAAAAAGGGAGGGAGTGCATACATTAGTGCAAATACTTTTGTTTAGCTACGTAGATACAACTCATTAGTGATTAGGAGAAAGCAAGTCTCGTTAGCTTTCCACTTTGATTAACTTCTCTAATTTTTTGTTACATGCGTGTATTAACATTTAATATAAAAGCAAGGATACTTAAAAAACAAAATAATTAGGAGTCAATTACCTTCTTATATAGCGAAAATTCCAGGTTATGACAAAACACCGTCCGACAGTGCAATGGCCAGTTACGATGGAGTTTGATTGCTCCGGGAAAAGACGACTTTCAAAAGTGCATGCATTATGAGTCTACACCCTCTGGCCTCGTCTTCTCTTCCACCCAAACTTTGGGACACGATGTTTTCCCGCCCAAACTTCGGGAAGTTTTTATCCTTCGAGACCAATTTGCCATCCCGACTTGATTTCCTGGGTACCCTCTGCATGGGATACAACACACATACTTCGTGCATGGACGATGCATGTTAAACTCTAACTTTCCTGCCAAAAGTACACTGGCCCACCCGCGCCCCCTCACTTTTGCATATCTGCTCCTATTAGGGTGATTCTGGCGGTGTGGGAAAGGTACCGGAAAGCTAGGTATTATGAGGATGCATGCAATACGAGTCACCCTATTAGGGTTAGTTTTAGGGTTAGGGTTAGGGTTTTGCAGCTCCTGTGTCAGCAGTTGTAGTTACATTACTCTAGCCTCCCTAGTTATCAGAATCATTCCCAGTTTGATCACAGCTTGCATTCACTGTTGGGCCATTATCCCATGAGTCACCCTTCTCGGTAACTTGTTCTTCAAGACAATCTTCAGAAGTGGGCATGCCAAAGTTCGCATCCAATTCGATAAGCAGATACCATCCATCCTGTTGTCTTCAACAAGGTAGTCCACATATGCTGACGGCACTACATGGCGGAGCATGTAGTAGCTACAACTATTATTGATAGTAACTACTAATTGTTTATTACCCGCAAAAACTAAAAATTGTTTGTTAGATATGTAAGTGGATTGACCATGGCATGGAGAGTACAAGATTTCAGGGAGACGTCCAAAGACGGTGTAGTAGCATACGACTATACGAGCATGTTGTTTCCTACGCGTCGCTTGCCACGCGCCTACTTGGTACGTATAGATATCATTGTACACGTACACTCTATATATAAGCACTGCAGTGTAGTACAACAAAATCAAGTGCTAGCGTATACACTGTTTTCAGTTCAGCTAGCTTAGCTACCAGAGTCGATAGATCAAATTGTGTGGCTGGTTTAGCAGCAACACACCAGCTGGTCCTGACTGAACTTGTGTGACGACAGCCGCCACTTTCAGAGATGCAGATAACGTGGTTGACAATGTAGAAAATTTAACTCCATCAACTCGGATGGGAGTCAAAACGACTAATGCGCTTTGTTTACTTTCATGTGTATGTAAGTGGTGTGGGAGGCAAAACACAAAGGTGTAATAATAAAGTCCAAGAGAAGAGACGAGAAGAAGTGGTGCAAAAAACTTGGAACATAATAATAGGTGTAGATGATTAGTTTGGAAGCCACGTGGAGTGGATGAAGAGGAGGTCAGCGTTGCTTGGGTTAGAGCATGCCGGGCCGGCGTTGGTGGAGCGTGCCGGGCCGGACGCTCGACGCTGTCATCGAGCACATCGAGGGCGGCAACACGCCCGTTCTGACGACGCCCCCGCCGTCGAGGGCATCGGCCAGCCACCGCCGGGGAAGCAGCTGGCAGCCACGGCGCATGGCTGCCAGCTCCTCGTCGTCCGGTTCGGCGTCGAGGTCGACGCCGATCTCCAGGTCGGCGCCATCATGGGCGCCGGTGAAACCGGAGCCGCTTTCCCCGCCGCGCAACCGTGAGCGCAACGGCGGCGGGATCGTCATCCGCGAGCCCTCGCCGCCACGCGGCCTCGACGCCGATCTCCAGGTCGGCGCCATCATGGGCACCGGTGAAACCGGAGCCGCTTTCCCCGCCGCGCAACCGTGCGCGCAACGGCGGCGGGATCGTCATCCGCGAGCCCTCGCCACCACGCGGCCGCCTCCGCATGGTTCGCCTCAAGCGCGAACCAAGCACCTCCGGCGAGCGGAAGCGCAAGCCGGTGAAGGTGGAGGAGGTCGACGACACCGAGGACGCCGCAATCCTCGAGGCCGTCATGGTGAGGTCCCTCCTGTCGTTGCCTAATCGACGGTACCTCGGAGGAGGGATCCTCATGAGGGGGAGAAGAAGTAGGGGCCATAGGGCGGAGTGCACACGGGACGGTGGTACGTGAGTTACCCAGCTTTGGAACACCTGCACGATGACAGGGCCTACTCTGCTGCTTGTGCGGAATTATACGGGCGCTTTCGCGTTGTTACAATGAGTTGTGGTTGTGCCTCTAGGGCTCCCGAGGATCCGGCTTATAAAGGCGCACGGATCTAGGGTTTACATGGAGAGTCTAGCCGGAATACAAGTTGCCTAACTACGGTACAATGTCAGCTTTGGAACACTGCACGATGACGGGGCCCTCTTTAACATGCACGGATGTGCGCGCGCGCTTTCGTTGTTTTTTAATGAGTTGTGGTTGTGCCTCTGGGGCTCGAGGATCCGGCTTATAAAGGCGCACGGATCTAGAGGGTTTATGGAGAGTCCTAGCCGGAATACAGTTGCTGCTACGGTACAATGTCTTGCCGTGTACGTCAAGGATCCGCCTTCCTCTAGTCGTCTTTAGATCCCGGATACTTCATGGGCTGTCACGGATCCGGCCTCCTTGGAGTCGGTAAAGATCGGCTTCTGTTCTGGTGGACTTCATCCTTCGGGATCTCAAACAGCCAGAGCGCCCGGTGTTCCCGCACACCATACCATCTATGGGCCACCCGAGCTTGCCGGATCTAG
>NC_061511.1:54798563-54991681 GCF_022539505.1 Lolium rigidum | reverse complement strand
ATCGAAAGAAAAAGAAAGTAGCTAGTAATTAGGGGGTAAAAAAATCCAAGAAAAGAAAGCCGATGTACATAGAGGATGACATGCGGGTCCCATGAGCCAGCGACTTACTCAACGTTTCAAATGGGGCAGGGGATCAAAAGAAAAAGGCAAGCCAAAAATCAGAGGGTGAAAAAAATCCAACAAAGGAAAGTTTTATAGCACATAGAGGATGACATGCGGGTCCCATGAGCCGACAGGGTTCCTCAACGTTTCAAACGTGGCATGAGATCGAAAGAAAAAGGCAAGTGACCAAATATCGAGAGCCAAAAATAATCCAAGATTTATTGTACATAGAGGATGACATGTGGGTCCCATTTTGCAGCAGCGGTCTCAATGTTTGAAATGCGGCTTGAGATCAAAAGAAAAAGAAAGTACCTAGTAATTAGGGGGTCAAAAAAAATCCAAGAAAAGAAAGTTGATGGACATAGAGGATGACATGCGGGTCCCTTGAGCCAGCAGCTTACTCAACGTTTCAAAGGGGGCAGGGGATCAAAAGAAAAAGGCAAGCCAAAAATCAGAGGGTAAAAAAAATCCAACAAAGGAAACTTTTATAGCACATAGAGGATGACATGCGGGTCCCATGAGCCAGCAGGTTCCTCAACGTTTCAAACGTGGCATGAGATCGAAAGAAAAAGGCAAGTGACCAAATATCGGGAGCCAAAAATAATTCAAGAAAAGAAACATGATTTACATAGAGGATGACATGCGGGTCCCATTTAGCAAGCAGCGGTATCACTGTTTGAGAGGCAGCAAGGGATCGAAAGAAAAAGTCAAGTGACCAAATATGAGGTGCCAAAAAATCCAAGAAAAGAAAGTTTTATAGTACATAGAGGATGACATGCGGGTCCCATTTAGCAGCAGCGGTATCACCGTTTGAGAGGCAGCAGGGGATCGAAAGAAAAAGTCAAGTGACCAAATATGAGGTGCCAAAAATAATCCAGGAAAAGAAAGTTTTATAGTACATAGAGGATGACATGCGGGTCCCATTTAGCAGCAGTGGTATCACCGTTTGAGAGGCGGCAGGGGATCGAAAGAAAAAGGCAAGTGACCAAATATGAGGTGCCAAAAAAAACTCCAAGAAAAGAAAGTTGATGGACATAGAGGATGACATGCGGGTCCCTTGAACCAACAGCTTACTCGACGTTTCAAAGGGGGCAGGGGATCAAAAGAAAAAGGCAAGCCAAAAATCAGAGGGTGAAAAAAATCCAACAAAGGAAACTTTTATAGCACACAGAGGATGACATGCGGGTCCCATGAGCCAGCAGGTACCTCAACGTTTCAAACGTGGCATGAGATCGAAAGAAAAAGGCAAGTGACCAAATATGAGGTGCCAAAAAAAACTCCAAGAAAAGAAAGTTGATTGCTCATAGAGGATGACATGCGGGTCCCATTTAGCAGCAGCGGTCTCACCGTTTGAGAGGCGGCAGGGGATCGAAAGAAAAAGTCAAGTGACCAAATATGAGGTGCCAAAAATAATCCAAAAAAAGAAAGTTTTATAGTACATAGAGGATGACATGCGGGTCCCATTTAGCAAGCAGCGGTATCACCGTTTGAGAGGCAAAGAGGGATCGAAAGAAAAAGTCAAGTTACCAAATATGAGGTGCCAAAAAAATCCAAGAAAAGAAAGTTTTATAGTACATAGAGGATGACATGCGGGTCCCATTTAGCAACGAGCGGTATCACCGTTTGAGAGGCAAAGTGAGGATCGAAAGAAAAAGTCAAGTGACCAAATATGAGGTGCCAAAAAAATCCAAGAAAAGAAAGTTTTATAGTACATAGAGGATGACATGCGGGTCCCATTTAGCAGCAGCGGTATCACCGTTTGAGAGGCATCAGGGGATCGAAAGAAAAAGGTAAGTGACCAAATATGAGGTGCCAAAAATAATTCAAGAAAAGAAAGTTTTATAGTACATAGAGGATGACATGCGGGTCCCAGTTAGCAGCAGCGGTATCACCGTTTGAGAGGCGGCAGGGATCGAAAGAAAAAGGCAAGTGACCAAATTTGAGGTGCCAAAAAAACTCCAAGAAAAGAAAGTTGATTGCACATAGAGGATGACATGCGGGTCCCATTTAGCAGCAGCGGTCTCAATGTTTCCAAGGCGGCAAGGGATCAAAAGAAAAAGGAAGTAGCCGTAAATCGGGGGTCAAAAAAATCCAAGAATAGAAAGAATTTTGGTTCATAGAGGATGACATGCGGGACCCATGATCCCGCATCGTAAACGGCTCGATCGGAGAACGTTGAACGAGATGGCGCGATCTAGAAAAAAACAATGCCGGAGAGGCTGCCATCTGGGCCCTACATCCCTCGGCGGTGCGGATTTGCGTTGACTCGGCCGGCGAACCCGAGATTTCGAGATGCACCACGTCCCGGGCCACCATACGCGACGTTTTGGCTGCTTTCGTCGGGCTAGGTGGCCTCAAAAACGAGAAAAAAAAGTTTTGACATGTACCACGGAGGGACCAAAAATCGTCGGCCATGGTACACCAGCAACCACGGCGCGACTTCAACTTCGTCGGCCATGGCAACTTTTCTTGTAGTGATATACCAATTACCACATGAAGCATTTTCTGTTTCCAACCAAATAACAATGAACGAAGCAGTTTTCAACCTTCGCCATGAACATTAAAAGTAAAGCTAAGAACACCGGTGTTCATATGAATGAGCGGAGCGTGTCTCTCTCCCAAACAAAGAATGCTAGGATCTGATTTTATTCAAACAAAAACAAAAATAAAAACATACAGACGCTCCAAGTAAAGCACATAAGATGTGACGGAATAAAAATATAGTTTCACTAGAAGTGACCCGATAAGTTGTCGATGAAGAAGGGGATGCCTTGGGCATCCCCAAGCTTAGTGCGGTGACCCAGCATACCACTGCATGTTGTAGAATACAAGTCGTTGATATGATCTTCATGAAGGGACTTCTTCACAAATATCACATCCCTCAGAGTGGTACAACAGAAACATTGCAGGTCATAACTCTCGATAATATATTACAACCATGGTCTTAACAAGTTGGCATTCTCACAGTCCGATGAGAACACCCTACATTATTACAGTACTATTACAAACCAACATAGATATGAAAGAGAGCTCAGCAACTTATTTAAGTATGCCACTACGTTGCTCGGCTCTAAGATAACTATAGCACTCCACTACTCCTCGGCTTCGGTGTTGTCTGCTCCATAGACTATCCCATAGTCTACGCCTTCCACCCCTCCGGACAAATCGGGTTCCTCGTAGACCAGCTCGTAGCTCCCTTCTGGTGCTCCATCGGCGATGGCCTCCACTTCCGTATCACAGTCTAGCAAGGGTGTCGAAAGAAAGTGAGTACAGAGGTACTCAGCAAGTTCAAAAGAGTAAAAGGTGTTTGATGCACTAGCTACGACCATTGATCGGAAATCTCAGTGTCAATGCATGTTTTGAAAACATTTCTTCAAAAGGTTTATTTTATTATCAAAACTATGCCCGTCGCGTCTTCACCGGTTGACTAGAACTTCACGGAGTTCCTTTCCTCGCCGCGTTCGCAGCTCCCTTCCCGGAACAAGGAGTGACAGCCACAATTTGATACACTCTGCAGAGGTGCGTTACTTTTCCCATAAGAGATCTCATCCTTTTTGCCATCCGCAGGGACTTGCCCCCATTCACACTTCCTTGGTGTGAGGCCAGGAAAGAAGATCCAAGCCCACACCGCCTTCTCCGCGACCCTGCAAACCCACCCTTTTGTCCATCCGTACACCCCCGGTAGACATCTCCCGTTCGTACGGATTTACCCCCGGTGTACTATGGACAATCCTTCATAGACGGTAGAGCCTCTCATCCATACGTCCGGATGGGGATTTTAAAGGATTTCCCAACCTACGGCAGTGTTATCTCCAACACCCCGCCAGGCTCTATCAAGTCCGTTGGCGTGCAGGAGGGAAAAGATACAGCTGGCTTCCCTGCAGCCATTATAGATCTTATGGTCAACGCGATATGTACGGTGCTAGAATCACTGGACGGCATTGGTACTTAATCCTAGGTTAATAAAACCCATGCAATGGAACCTCCACCATATCAACACATACCATGGTTCCATTGCCAGCCATATAGTCATATTCATAATTGGAAAAGTAACATTTCCTTTTCAATGCAGGAGTGATAAGTATATAGCTTTGCATTAAATTGACAGAAAATACTCAAATTGACATGAGCAAGGGTGAACTTGCCTGTGAACTGCGAGGTAATGCAGTTCGATGCGTTGAATGGAACCTGGACCTCGGGTTCTGTAAAGAAGCATCATTGTCCCAGTAAGGACAATGTTATAAAATCCAAATAATGCATGCATGGATGTATTATTTTATGTTGAAATCCCTGACCCCCATATTTAATTAAAATTTAGGGTTAAGTTAAGATTTGTGCCTTTGGCAGTAATTTATAAGTACTTTTAATTATGCAAACACTTTATATCTCACAAAGAAATACCTTTGAGAGTAATACAATTTTCCTTTTTGAAAATATTTATTTCAAAATTACTTTGAAATAATGGAATTTTCTCTATAACTTTGGAATAAGTGTAATAGAATATTTTCCTTTGCAAAATACTTTCTTTTTAAAAGAAATGACTTGGAATAATAGAATTTCATTTTTAAATATTTGAAAACAAATATTTAAACTCATTTGAGATTTTTCCTTGATTTTTAAATATAAGGAAATAATAATTTAAAACTCCAAGTTTTAATTTAAATTCATAATATGTCCAAATTTGAATTTGTTTCCTAAATTCCATTTCTTATTTTATTCTTGTTAAGACTAATTTATGATTCATAAATCTTATTTTTCTTGGTTTTTTTTAGAGGTTCAAATAATTTCTTTGGAATTTTGTAAAATTCAGAGTTATTTAAGAGTGAAACTACCAAAATAACCCCCTGGCCCAATTGGGCCAGCCCACTTATCTGGCCCGCTTGGACAGCCCACTAAGGCTAGTCCAAAACGGTTCGGTGGAACCGTTACGGCCCACCTCGCTCACTCGCACGCTCTCCTCTCTCTCTCTCGTGTCCTAACCCTAGCCTCTGGCGACCCGCGTGGCAATGGTGTCACCGCCATGGCCGCCGCCGTGCTCCGGCCACCTCCGTGCTCCCCTGCCTTAGCCACCTACCTGATCTGGACCGCCGCGAGACGATCTATCGATCTGTCCGCGTGGTTTCTCCGATTGCTTCCTCTCCTGACGAATCGCCTCCTCTCTGGATCTCGTGGAGAATCGCCTCGGGCGATTGGGTGATCTCCGACGAGCTCTCGCCCTCGCCGTCGACGTGTGCGCCTCCGAGACCGACCTGGCGCGGGTGCTGCTCGCAGTACTTGTGCCGTCGTCTCTGTGCCGTGCTGCTGTGGTGGTGTTCGTCGGCATAACGCCGGCGCCTCCTCTGGCTTTGCAGCTGCTATGGCCGCGCGAGCACTGCCTCGCCATGCCATAGCCTCTGCCACCAGGCGTGTGTAAGTTGGTCTGCTCCTTCTCCTTCTCCTCCCCATGCATGTGCGCCTCCCAAGCTTCTATGCTCCTTCTCCTCTTGCTCTACTGCTCTCTGATGATCCTGTGATCATGCAGAGCCTTGCTACTGCTGCTTAAGCTACCTGTGCTTCCATTTTCTGCAAGCACTGGCCAATTCACCAATCTCTGGTACTGGCCAGTGTGTTGCTTGCTGTGCATGCTATATGTTGCTTGCTTACTGCTTGTTATGCCATGTTGTTCATGCTTATGAGCTTGCTATGCTTACTGGCATATTATACTTGCTTGTCTAGGTGTACTGCTATGCATCTGTGACACTTGTGAATGCCAGTGATGCCTGTGAGGTGCTTCTGTGCCTCCCGTGTAATCCAATGATCCATTGGATCAACCATTTCTTGTTGGCTAGCCTATCTGTGTGGCTTGACTTGATTCGATTGATCCATTTGATCAATTAAATGTCAGTGGCTTGGTTGTTGATTAATTTCTGTGGCTAAGTGAATCATTTCCTTACTGATGCTCAAGCATGCTATTGCTACTGTATGTATGTGTTGTTGCTCTTCCTAGCTCACTGGACTTGATCCAGTGGCTATGATGCAGTGACATGTGTTGTGTTGCCTCACAGTGTGCTACTGTCAAGATATAGCATGAATTTGTTATGTATTCATGCTGGCATAAATTAATTAATGATGAACTGCTTATGCAGTGATGATTAAATTACTTGCTTGTGTATGAATTTGCTGTTCATGATTATTTGACAAGCAAATAGAGTCTAAATCCATTTTTGGATAGTGATGCTTTGTATTTGGCTTGGTTTTGGATGGTTCTAAGTGTGTTGTGACCTCAGTAGCCTTGCTACTGACTGGTTGCTCACATGGTTGGTTGGATCTTGTTGGCTACTCATCTTTGCTTGCATATTTGGGGATCATAACAAATATGAATGCCAATATGCTTGCCTATGAAGAAATCTAGGGTTTCCTGATGGTTGCATGCTTAGGATTTTTTGTGTAGTCTTGGTTAGCTACTAATCCTTGTAATACATCTACTGGTGCTATCTGTGCATGAGATCTTGCTAGTGTGTGCATCTGTGCATGTTTGCTATATTCTGTGCACAAGATCTGTATCTGGATGATTTCTGTTTTAGTGGCTTCTAGACTGGCAGTAATCCTTGGTGAAAACCAAGTGATGATTTACCCTTTTGAGCATCTGCTCAATCCCATGACTATGTCATGCATGATTTATGGATTGGATCCATTGGATCTTCTCCAGGAACTAGGTATACCTTGTTCCAGCTCCTAGAGTGAGATTTTGTGTTGATGCAGACTTGTGGTTTGTGTCACAGCCCTTCACCTCCAGGTCTTGGATGATCTTCTCAGGTCACCATGATTTCTGGTGGTTGAGTGGTTGTGTGTGTTGGTTCTGTTCTTAAGCAAGAACTGGATGAACTATGTTGTGCTACCTTCACCTTACCTTGTGAATCCTTATCTGGTCGACTGGTTACCGTTTCTAGGGTTTGTGCCCCTTTTATATGAACTCTACTTTTGTTCTTGCAATGACACACAAGCCTGGCTTGCTTTGGTGACTAGGCTTGTGCATTGCCTTGCTGAGGCTTGCCCAGCACACATGAGCTGTGTGCTCTCATATGTTGAAACTTGAGCCCTCTGGTGGTGCTCAGGTTTGGTCTGCTTGCTCTTATCTTGTGCTGTCTAGGGCTTTGGACAAGCACAAGTGTGCAGGACAGTTGGTTCTGTCCAAACTGAATTCTGTCAACACTAAACTCTGTCCAAACTGAATTTCTGTTTAACACTTGACTCTCTGGCTATTACTTGTTGTTTTATGTTGCAGGTTTTGAAGATGAATATGACCATGAAGATATGCTTCACGTCATTTAGTCTAGGTTTTATTTTAGGACAATATTGTAATCTTCCTTTTTCATTTTTGTTTATTATTCATCAATTCTTGTATCAAGAATATTGTAAAGACAATGTAATCTGTGTTGGTTATCAATAAAGCTCAAGTTTTGCTTATGAGCTTGTGATTTATGTAATGTTTATATTCTTGATTAAATATTGTATTTAATATTCAATTTGAAATTCAAAGTCATTTGAATTCATAACTCGTATTTGAATTGTGACTTCAATTTCCATAGTGCTTATTGCTTATTGTTCAAAGTATTATAAATTGGTCAAATGAAATCATTCCCCAAATTAACAAGATACAAAAGAGATCATGTCGAAATTTACTAACTCACCTTGCCTAACCCTAATTGCAAAATGAGAGAGAACCTCGATCCCGCTTAGGTTTAGTTGCAATAAGGCGCGAAAATTTCACTCGTTTTGCGATGAAATGCACATCCCATTTCTAAATCTACCCTTCGTTGTTCCTATGTTCTGGGTTATTACAGCCTCTCCCCCTTAACAGAAACTTCGTCCCGAAGTTAAGATTGGTACCTGAATAGCTCGGGGTAAGACTTCGTGAGTTCCTCTTCCGTCTCCCATGTTGCTTCTCGTTCAGGGTGATGTTGCCATTGAATCTTGCAGTATTTGATTGCCCTATTCCTTAACTTCTTCCACTGTACTTCCAATATCTTTTCAGGCTTCTCCACGTAAATTAAGTCTGATTGCAATTCTATTTCTTCATGTGTGATGGGATCATCTGGTGCCTTCAAACACTTTCTGAGTTGTGATACATGAAATACATTGTGAACTAGACTGAGCTGCTCCGGCAATTCCAATTCAAAAGCTGTTTCTCGATTCTGACTGAGTACCTTAAATGGTCCTATATATCGAGGACTTAACTTTCCTTTTACTCCGAACCTCTTGAGTCCTTTCATTGGGCTAACCTTCAAATATACCATGTCTCCAACTTTTGGTTCCCAAACTCTTCTCCTTTGGTCGGCATAACTCTTTTGATGACTTTGAGCTATTTTGAGTCTATCCCGGATCACCTCAATGATTCCTTGTCTCTCTTTGATGTAGTTCGGTGTAAACTCATTGTTCTCACCTGTTTCAAACCAACAGATTGGAGATCTACACTTCCTCCAGTACAATGCTTCATATGGTTCCATCTGGATACTACTCTGATAACTATTGTTATATTAGAATTCCGCCAATGGTAGATGGTCCTCCCATGAGCCTCCAAAGTTTAGAGCACAAGCTCTAAGCATGTCTTCAAGTATCTGATTGGTTCTTTCGGTTTGTCTTCCGGTTTGTGGATGATATGCTGTACTGAAATCCAACTTGGATCCCAAAGCTTCCTGGAGTTGTTTCCAAAATGCTGATGTGAAGATCGAACCTCGATCTGAGACTATCTTCTTTGGTACTCCATGCTTGCTAACTATTTCTTTAACATATATATTCACCAGCTTTTCAGAATCATCTTTTTGGTTTACTGCTATGAAATGAGCACTCTTGGTAAGTCTATCCATGATTACCCATGTCATATCCTTCTTTTTACTAGTCATTGGTAGACCAGTAACGAAATCCATTCCAATTTCATCATATTTCCATTCTGGTATCTCTAAGGGTTTGAGTAATCCAGCAGGACTCTGATGTTCTGCTTTCACTCGCTGACATGTATGGCATTCAGAGACATATTGAGCTATCTCTCTTTTCATGTTGTTCCACCAGAACATTTCCTTCAAATCCATATACATCTTAGTACTTCCCGGATGTATTGAATAAGGGGTTTCATGTGCTTCCTTCAATATGATTGACTTTACTTCTGGATCATCCGGTACACATATTCTCTTCTGAAAGTATAGAGAATCAAACTCTCCGAGATTGAATTCTGATGGTTTACCTTCTCCAATCCTTTTGATTTCTTCTTGGATGAATGAATCATCCGCTTGCTTTCGAATGATTTCATACTTTAAGTCTGAGTACATTTCATCCATGATCCTCAAGGTTGCTATACTTCCCACTGTATCACCTTGGATAAACAAAATCTGAGCTTCTTCTAGTTCTTTTCGAAGTTCTTTTGGAATCTCCCATTCCGTAGGTTGATTCTCGGTACTTTTCCTGCTTAAGGCATCTGCTACTACATTGGACTTGCCTGGTGTATAGTTGATTGTCAGTTCATAGTCCTTAATCAACTCTAACCATCTCTTCTGTCTCATGTTTAATTCCTTTTGAGTAAAGAAATACTTCAAACTTTTATGATCCGTATATAACTCACATTTGGATCCATAGAGAAATTGTCTCCAACTCTTCAGAGCATAAACAACTGCCGCCAATTCTAAGTCATGTACTGGGTAGTTATGTTCATGTGGCTTTAGTTGTATTGATCCGTAAGCTATCACTTTATGATCTTGCATTAGAACACAGCCAAGTCCATTCTTGGAAGCATCACAATACACCGTGTAATCTTTTCCGGGTTCCGGAACTGCTAACACCGGTGCTGTGGTTAACTTCTCCTTGAGTGTTTGAAAACTAGCTTCACACTCATTAGTCCACACAAATGGGGTATTTTTCTTCAGTAACTTAGTCATGGGTCCTGCAATCTTTGAAAATCCTTCAGTAAACCTCCGATAATAACCTGCCATACAAAGGAATCCTCTGATTTCCTTAGCATTTTTAGGTGACTTCCATTCCAATACTGACCGAACCTTGCTTGGATTTACTGCTATTCCTTCGTTGGTTATGACATGTCCAAGAAATTCAACACTATCTAACCAAAGCTTGTACTTGCTGAACTTTGCATATAGCTGATGTTCTCTTAAAATTTGCAGAACTATCTTCAAATGCTTGGCATGTTCTTCTTTATCTTTGGAATAGATTAGAATGTCATCAATGAACACTATCACAAACTTGTCCAAGTACTTCATGAATATCTTGTTCATCAAATTCATGAAAATAGCTGGTGCATTTGTTAGTCCAAATGGTACAACCAAGTATCCATGGTGTCCATACCTTGATACAAACGCTGTTTTTGGTACATCTTCCTTTTTGATCTTGATTTGATGGTATCCTGACCTTAAATCTATCTTTGAGAAGACTCCAGCTCCTTGAACTTGATCGAAAATATCTTGTATCCTTGGTAAAGGGTACTTGTTCTTGATTGTTACATTATTCAAATTCCGGTAATCTCCACACATTCTCTTCCCTCCATCTCGTTTATCCACAAAAATAACTGGTGTACCCCATGGTGACACACTTTCTTGGATAAATCCCTTCTGTTCCAGTTCATCTATCTGAGCCTTCAGTTCCACTAACTCCTTTGGTCCCATCTTATATGGTGGTTGAGCTATTGGTGCTATGCCTCGAATCAGATCTATTGTAATCTCGATCTCCCTATCGGGTGGCATTCCCAGTAGTTCCTTGGGAAATACATCTTGAAACTCATTTACAACAGGAATATCTTCAATCTTCACCTCCTTCAGACTATTCAGTTCCAGTCCTATCTCCAACTGAGTATATTTGTCTCCTTGAAACACTATCTGACCTCCAATAGAGTTGCGAAGTGACACTGTCTTGTCACCACAGTTGATCACTGCTCCATTCTCCGTTAACCAGACCATCCCTAGGATGACTGATATGTCCTTCATGGGAATGATGAATAGGTCCGCGAAATACACACAGTCACATATGGTGATGACCTGTGCTTCTTTCACATGGGTTACTAAGATCGTTCCCCCCGCAGATAGGACAGTTATAGGGGTTTCTAACTTAGAACATCTAAGCCTGGATCTTTCCACAAATTCCCGTGCAAGAAATGATGTAGTTGCACCAGTATCAAATAATACATTGCCAGGATGAGTAAGAATGCTGAGCGTACCTAAGACTGCTTGATCCGACTCTCCCGCTTGCTCCAAAGTTGTGCAGTTCAACTTTCCATAAGGCTTGCCCTTCTTCTTGTTGTTGTTGTAGTAGTTGTTGTTGTTGTTGTTGTTGCCACTTCCACCTCGTCCTCCTGAACTTGGTCCACTCATTGCTGCCTTGTTTGGACACTCTGGCTTGATGTGTCCCTCTTTCCCACAACCATAACATATAATCTTGGGCTTCTGACAATCCTTCTGCACATGTCCTCTCTGTCCACAATTGTGACAGATTATCTGGTTCTTTGGGTTCTGCGTCTGACCTCCCCGGTTGTACTGGTTACCAGTAGGTCGGAATCGGGGTTTGAAACTCCGATCTGGTGTTGGTTTACTGACTGGATACTTCCTTGGCTTGATACGAGCCCTCTTCCTCTTATCCTCTTGGACCTGCATGTAGTCATCCTCGAAAGTGATTGCTGAATCAATCGGTTCCTGGAATTCTGCAGTCCGTGCCAACCTCAGTTGCATCTTCATGTATGGATTCATGCCTTTCATGAATCGCTTCTTTCTTTTCTCTTCAGTGTCAACTTCCTCAGGTGTGTACCTTGACAACCTGTTGAAATCACGAACATACTGTATAATAGGTGCAGTGTTCTGATGTAGTTCGTCAAACTCTCTCTTCTTCAGCTCCACCATGCTCTCCGGAACATGGGCATCCTGGAACTTCTTCTTGAATTCCTCCCAGGTGAACACCTTTTTTGGAGGGTGTACTGCGACAAGATTCTCCCACCATGATGTTGCTGGTCCTGACAACGGGTAAGTGGCATACCGAATCTTTTCCTCATCGTTGCATCCAACGGTCTTCAACTTCCTTTCTGTATCCATGAGCCAGTCTTCTGCATCCATTGGTTCTGGAGATGATGCAAAAGGTAGTGGTCTTGCATTTTGGAAGTCTGATAAGGTTACTCCCTTGCCTTCATTACCCCTGTCGTTGATGACGTGGGTAAAGAAATCTTGCATGTTCTTGTTTTGACTCTCCTGGTACCTCCTCCTATCTTCTTCCATTGCTCTCATGTATTGTTGGAAATCTGGGTGCATCATTGGATGTGGTGGTGGTGGTGCATTCTCCGCTCTAGCTGCTGCATCTGCTTCCTCTTTTTCTCTCGCCTCTCGCTCTCTCCGAGCATCTTCAGTTTCAACTAACGCCATTTCCCCTAGTCCTATAACAAAGAGCAATTACTCATAATTACACCATGCGAATGTTTTCTGAGCTCAACTCATTGCCCAGAACTAGTCACACAATGAAATCAAGAAGCAAATCCAAAACAAACATTTATTATGTATATACACCGTATATTACATAACATACACACATATATTACATGTGGTACATATACAACCACTTATTTGGCTTCAAGCCCAAGCCAACGGAATTTAAAATACGTTCTATTACAATACCACCTATACTACTTTATTCTTCCTTGGAGCTCTACTCCTCATCGTCTTCATTCGCCTCCGCATACATTCCGGGGGTCCATCCGGTACAGCGACTTGTCTTCCGGACACCGTCCGGAACAAAGGTCCTTCCAGTAGGTATGTAATCTGAATCGGACGAAGTGCCGAGACAGAGATCAGTCATGCCTAAGTAGCTAGACAATGACTCGTATGTATCCCCAGTAGGATACATACCTCCTTCTTCCGTCATCCATGAAGGGTTTCTATTCACCTGCCCCCTCATCTTCTTCTTCTTCTTCTTCTTTACTCCAGAGCTCTCACCTTCCTCGTACTGCGATGGTTTTGATAACCCCATCTCCAAGTCTAAAGAAATGGAGTCAGTACTTTTCTCTTCCTGCCCATAGTGTCGGTTAATATACTGGTTAACCCCGCCACTTTCATCTCCAGTGTCACATGGAATAGGTTCCTCCTCATCTCCGAAAGGTTCCCGGAAACGCCAACTAGTCGAGTTTTCGATTGGTGACTCCGAGCAGTTTAGGTTCCATGAGTTATCTCCCCCATATCCAGAATCATATGATGCTGACACATGTGGATATTGTGGGACAAAGTTGGGTGTAAGTGGATCTCTCTTGGGCAACTGGCCACTCCAATCTACATGGCTGTTTAGGCTAAAGAAGGGTGTTCTATGTTGGGGTTGTGCCCTCAAATCATGCATCCGAGCTTGGACTTTATCAGGGTCCGTGAAATCAGCTAGCATGTGGTCAATCTCACCCACCATCTTCATGTGTAAAAGATACATCGTAGTCAGCAAAGACTTATAGCTATCCATGTGCTGCGCTACAACTTCAGGATGTTTGTTTGCCATCAGTAGATGATTCAGAGTTGGATCCTCATCTTCCTCGGCATGAGGTATATGAGAATACTCCGAACATAGCAGTTCTACTGACTTATGCTGCCTTATTTCAAGGATTGCCTTGAATATGGCCATGTGAAAGGCTGTGGTAAGGGTTTTGGCTTCTCCGTATGGCATTATACGGCTCATCTCCAGTCGCGCAGGTAGTTGAACTGAAACCCTGCACTTGGCTACGATCTCTCCATCATAATAGATGTACTTGAGAACAGGTATCCGAGATTCACAATGAAGTTCCTTCAGCATCCCACGAGGAGATCTGTAAGTGGTCCCTCATAATCACCGAGCCAGCCATCAACCTTCCTCAAAGTTCTCTTGGGAAACGTGTACGCCATTATGGCTGTATACAAAAGCAGAATATTAGTAGTGATGGTGCATCATAATAGTTATAATAAAGAATTATCGCACTAAAAAATATGATTTTTCTATTCTCAAGTGAATAACATCATATTTTTAGAGAATCCTTTACTATTTCAACTAGACTCCTACAGGTTTCTTCCCTATACTAGGTTTTTCCAACCTAAGCTCGCAACATTTGCTCTGATACCAGCTGCGGTGACCCAGCATACCACTGCATGTTGTAGTATACAAGTCGTTGATATGATCTTCATGAAGGGACTTCTTCACAAATATCACATCCCTCAGAGTGGTACAACAGAAACATTGCAGGTCATAACTCTCGATAATATATTACAACCATGGTCTTAACAAGTTGGCATTCTCACAGGTCCGATGAGAACACCCTACATTATTACAGTACTATTACAAACCAACATAGATATGAAAGAGAGCTCAGCAACTTATTTAAGTATGCCACTACGCTGCTCGGCTCTAAGATAACTATAGCACTCCACTACTCCTCGGCTTCGGTGTTGTCTGCTCCATAGACTATCCCATAGTCTACGCCTTCCACCCCTCCGGACAAATCGGGTTCCTTGTAGACCAGCTCGTAGCTCCCTTCTGGTGCTCCATCGGCGATGGCCTCCACTTCCGTATCACAGTCTAGCAAGGGTGTCGAAAGAAAGTGAGTACAGAGGTACTCAGCAAGTTCAAAAGAGTAAAAGGTGTTTGATGCACTAGCTACGACCATTGATCAGGAAATCTCAGGTCAATGCATGTTTTGAAAACATTTCTTCAAAAGGTTTATTTTATTATGAAAACTATGCCCGTCAGTCTTCACAGGTTGACTAGAACTTCACGGAGTTCCTTTCCTGCCGCGTTCGCAGTTCCCTTCCCGGAACAAGGAGTGACAGCCACAATTTGATACACTCTGCAAAGGTGCATTACTTTTCCCATAAGAGATCTCATCCTTTTTGCCAGCCGCGAGGACTTGCCCCCGTTCACACTTCCTTGGTGTGAGGCCAGGAAAGAAGATCCAAGCCCACACCGCCTTCTCCGCGACCCTGCAAACCCACACTTTTGTCCATCCGTACACCCCCGGTAGACATCTCCCGTTCGTACGGCTTTACCCCCGGTGTACTATGGACAATCCTTCATAGACGGTAGAGCCTCTCATCCATACGTCCGGATGGGGATTTTAAAAGATTTCCCAACCTACGGTAGTGTTATCTCCAACACCCCGCCAGGCTCTATCAAGTCCGTTGGCGTGCAGGAGGGAAAAGATACAGCTGGCTTCCCCAGAGCCATTATAGATCTTATGGTCAACGCGATATGTACGGCGCTAGAATCACTGGACGGTATTGGTACTTAATCCTAGGTTAATAAAACCCATGCAATGGAACCTCCACCATATCAACACATACCATGGTTCCATTGCCAGCCATATAGTCATATTCATAATTGGAAAAGTAACATTTCCTTTTCAATGCAGGAGTGATAAGTATATAGCTTTGCATTAAATTGATAGAAAATACTCAAATTGACATGAGCAAGGGTGAACTTGCCTGTGAACTGCGAGGTAATGCAGTTCGATGCGTTGAATGGAACCTGGACCTCGGGTTCTGTAAAGAAGCATCATTGTCCGGTAAGGACAATGTTATAAAATCCAAATAATGCATGCATGGATGTATTATTTTATGTTGAAATCCCTGACCCCCCATATTTAATTAAAATTTAGGGTTAAGTTAAGATTTGTGCCTTTGGCAGTAATTTATAAGTACTTTTCATTATGCAAACACTTTATATCTCACAAAGAAATACCTTTGAGAGTAATACAATTTTCCTTTTTGAAAATATTTATTTCAAAATTACTTTGAAATAATGGAATTTTCTCTATAACTTTGGAATAAGAGTAATAGAATATTTTCCTTTGGAAAATACTTTCTTTTTAAAAGAAATGACTTGGAATAATAGAATTTCATTTTTAAATATTTGAAAACAAATATTTAAACTCATTTGAAATTTTCCTTGATTTTTAAATACAAGGAAATAATAATTTAAAACTCCAAGTTTTAATTTAAATTCATAATATGTCCAAATTTGAATTTGTTTCCTAAATTCCATTTCTTATTTTATTCTTGTTAAGAATAATTTATGATTCATCAATCTTATTTTTCTTGGTTTTTTTTAGAGGTTCAAATAATTTGTTTGGAATTTGTAAAATTCAGAGTTATTTAAAAGTGAAATTACCAAAATAACCCCCTAGCCCAATTGGGCCAGCCCACTTATCTTGGCCGCTTGGACAGCCCACTAAGGCTAGTCCAAAACGGTTCGGTGGAACCGTTACGGCCCACCTCGCTCACTCGCACGCTCTCCTCTCTCTCTCTCGTGTCCTAACCCTAGCCTCTGGCGACCCGCGTGGCGATGGCGTCGCCGCCATGGCCGCCGCCGTGCTCCGGCCACCTCCGTGCTCCCCTGCCTTAGCCACCTACCTGAGCTGGACCGCCGCGAGACGATCTATCGATCTGTCCGCGTGGTTTCTCCGATTGCTTCCTCTCCTGACGAATCGCCTCCTCTCTGGATCTCGTGGAGAATCGCCTCGGGCGATTGGGTGATCTCCGACGAGCTCTCGCCCTCGCTGTCAACGTGTGCGCCTCTGAGACCGACCTAGCGCGGGTGCTGCTCGCAGTACTTGTGTCGTCGTCTCCGTGCCGTGCTGCTGTGGTGGTGTTCGTCGGCGTAACGCCGGTGCCCCCTGGCTTTGCAGCTGCTATGGCCGCGCGAGCACTGCCTCGCCATGCCATAGCCTCTACCACCAGGCGCGTGTAAGTTGCTCTGCTCCTTCTCCTTCTCCTTCTCCTCCCCATGCCTGTGCGCCTCCCAAGCTTCTGTGCTCCTTCTCCTCTTGCTCTACTGCTCTCTGATGATCCTGTGATCATGCAGAGCCTTGCTACTGCTGCTTAAGCTACCTGTGCTTCCATTTTCTGCAAGCTCTGGCCAATTCACCAATCTCTGGTACTGGACAGTGTGTTGCTTGCTGTGCATGCTATATGTTGCTTGCTTACTGCTTGTTATGCCATGCTGTTCATGCTTATGAGCTTGCTATGCTTACTGGCATATTATACTTGCTTGTCTAGGTGTACTGCTATGCATCTGTGACACTTGTGAATGCCAGTGATGCCTGTGAGGTGCTTCTGTGCCTCCTGTGTAATCCAATGATCCATTGGATCAACCATTTCTTGTTGGCTAGCCTATCTGTGTGGCTTGACTTGATTCAATTGATCCATTTGATCAATTAAATGTCAGTGGCTTGGTTGTTGATTAATTTCTGTGGCTAAGTGAATCATTTCCTTACTGATGCTGATGCTCAAGCATGCTATTGCTACTGTATGTATGTGCTGTTGCTCTTCCTAGCTCAATGGACTTGATCCAGTGGCTATGATGCAGTGACATGTGTTGTGTTGCCTCATAGTGTGCTACTGTCAAGATATAGCATGAATTTGTTATGTATTCATGCTGGCATAAATTAATTAATGATGAACTGCTTATGCAGTGATGATTAAATTACTTGCTTGTGTATGAATTTGTCGTTCATGATTATTTGACAAGCAAATAGAGTCTCGAATCCATTTCTCGGATAGTGATGCTTTGTATTTGGCTTGGTTTTGGATGGTTCTAAGTGTGTTGTGACCTCAGTAGCCTTGCTACTGACTGGTTGCTCACATGGTTGGTTGGATCTTGTTGGCTACTCATCTTTGCTTGCATATTTGGGGATCATAACAAATATGAATGCCAATATGCTTGCCTATGAAGAAATCTAGGGTTTCCTGATGGTTGCATGCTTAGGATTTTCTCGTGTAGTCTTGGTTAGCTGCTAATCCTTGTAATACATCTACTGGTGCTATCTCGTGCATGAGATCTTGCTAGTGTGTGCATCCGTGCATGTTTGCTAGTTTCGTGCACAAGATCTCGTATCCGGATGATTTCGTTTTAGTGGCTTCTAGATCGGCAAGTAATCCTTGGTGAAAACCAAGTGATGATTTACCCTTTTGAGCATCTCGCTCAATTCCATGACTATGTCATGCATGATTTATGGATTGGATCCATTGGATCTTCTCCAGGAACTAGGTATACCTTGTTCCAGACTCCTAGAGTGAGATTTTGTGTTGATGCAGACTTGTGGTTTGTGTCACAGCCCTTCACCTCCAGGTCTTGGATGATCTTCTCAGGTCACCATGATTTCTGGTGGTTGAGTGGTTGTGTGTGTTGGTTCTGTTCTTAAGCAAGAACTGGATGAACTATGATGTGCTACCTTCACCTTACCTTGTGAATCCTTATCTGGTCGACTGGTTACCGTTTCTAGGGTTTGTGCCCCTTTTATATGAACTCTACTTTTGTTCTTGCAATGACACACAAGCCTGGCTTGCTTTGGTGACTAGGCTTGTGCATTGCCTTGCCGAGGCTTGCCCAAGCACACATGAGCTGTGTGCTCTCATATGCTGAAACTTGAGCCCTCCGGTGGTGCTCGGGTTTGGCCTGCTTGCTCTTATCTTGTGCTGTCCAGGGCTTTGGACAAGCACAAGTGTGCAGGATGCGTTGGTTCTGTCCAAACTGAATTCTGTCAACACTAAACTCTGTCCAAACTGAATTTATGTTTAACACTTGACTCTCTGGCTATTACTTGCTGTTTTATGTTGCAGGTTTTGAAGATGAATATGACCATGAAGATATGCTTCAAGTCATTTAGTCTAGGTTTTAGTTTAGGACAATATTGTAATCTTCCTTTTTCATTTTTGTTTATTATTCATCAATTCTTGTATCAAGAATATTGTAAAGACAATGTAATCTGTGTTGGTTATCAATAAAGCTCAAGTTTTGCTTATGAGCTTGTGATTTATGTAATGTTTATATTATTGATTAAATATTGTATTTAATATTCAATTTGAAATTCAAAGTCGTTTGAATTCATAAGTCGTATTTGAATTGTGAATTCAATTTCCATAGTGCTTATTGCTTATTGTTCAGAGTATTATAAATTGGTCAAATGAAATCATTCCCCAAATTAACAAGATACAAAAGAGATCATGTCGAAATTTACTAACTCACCTTGCCTAACCCTAATTGCAAAATGAGAGAGAACCTCGATCCCTCTTAGGTTTAGTTGCAATAAGGCGCGAAAATTTCACTCGTTTTGCGATGAAATGCACATCCCATTTCTAAATCTACCCTTCGCTGTTCCTATGTTCTGGGTTATTACACTTAGATGCTTGAGTTTTCTTGAAATATGCAGGGATGAACCACGGGGGCATCCCCAAGGTTAGACTTTTCACTCTTCTTGATCATATTATATCATCCTCTTCTCTTGACCCTTGAAAACTTCCTCCACACCAAACTTAAAGAAAACTCATTAGAGGGTTAGTGCATAATAAAAATTCACATGTTCAGAGAGAACACAATCATTCTTAACACTTCTGGATATTACCCAAGGCTACTGAAATTTAATGGAGCAAAGAAATCCAATCAAACATAGTAAAAGAGGCAATGCGAAATAAAAGGCAGAATCTGTCAAAACAGAACAGTCCGTAAAGACGAATTTTTCTGAGGCACTTAACTTGCTCAGATGGAAAAACTCAAAACTAATGAAAGTTGCGTACATATCTGAGGATCACGCATGAAAATTGGCGGATTTTTTTGATTCTTCTACAGAGAGATCTAATCAAATTCGTGACAGATAGAAATCTGTTTCTGCGCAGCAATCCAAATCTGGTATCAACTTTACTATTAGAGACTTTAATTGGCACAATAACATGATAAGGAGAGGTTGATACAGTAGTAACAACTTCTAAAACACAACAAAACAGTAGCAAAATAAACACATGGGTTATCTCCCAAGAAGTGCTTTCTTTATAGCCATTAAGATGGGCTCAGTAATTTTAATGATGCTCTCGCAAGAAATAAGGGTTGAAGCAAAAGAGAGCATCAAGAAGCAAATTCAAAACACATTTAAGCCTAACCCGCTTCCTATGCATATGAATCTTGTACACAAATAAATTCATGAAGAACAAAGTGACAAGCATAGGAAGATAAAACACGAGTAACTTCAAGATTCTCAACATAAAGAGGGGAAACTTAATATTATTAAGATGCATATAACCGTGTTTCCCTCTCTCATAATAACTTTCAGCAGCATCATTGATGAAATCCACAATATAACCATCACTTAAAACATTCTTATCATGGTTCATATGCATAAAGGTATCATTATCAAGAATTTGAACATGGTAAACAAGTTGCATACTAAGGGAATGGTTTTTGGCAATCCCATCATAACTATGACAAGTTTCATAAGGATAATTATAACTTGTGTAATATCCATCTCTATAATGATTATCTAAACCAGAATATATAATATCATCATTTTCACTAAAAGTAAAGGTCTCAAATATAGGATCTTCAAACACATCATCCCCAAGCTTAGAGCTTTTAATATCAACGTTTGAGGGAACATGAATAGTGCTAACATCATTACTTTCGTAATCGATACCAAAGAGATTTCCAAAATCAAAGGTAGTGTGCTCTTCCAAATCATGATCACTAATATGGGTAAAGGGCATAGAAAGATCATTGTACTCAGATTCATTATCATAATAATCATTAGGAGCAACATACTTACGGTTACCTATTGTTATCTCATACACGCGGGGATATGCTGTTACCTCTTTCTTTTTATTCCCCCTCTTCTTCCTCTTCTTCGTTCCCTTCTTCTTCTTTTTCTCCTCGTTCCCCTCTTTAGGAGGAAGAGGCTTGAAGGGAGGCTTCTCCACATAACCTGATTTATTTCCAGAAACAATAGAAGAAACTTGGGAGGATTCCTCCTTTTCATTAATAAGTTTGAAACACACCGCGGTCATATCATATTTTGGCAAAGTGTCATATTCTAAAATATTTTGTATGTAAGTATTTGTGTGGCAATTATCAATGCAATAAGAAAGACACCCATGCAGGACACTATTAATATCAAGAGCACTCATATCCACCAAAGAAGTTTTTCTCAATAACTCTTCACACTCCAAAAATAAAGTAAGTTCATCATGTTGATTATCAGTGATCATGTTATCACAATACAAATTTGCAGCACTCATAAGGTTCAAATTATCATTGGAGGAGCATTGAAAATTAAAATGACCCGCTCTATGGCAAAGTTCACAAATAAAAGGATAAAGAGCACATTTTTTTTTACCAAGATCATCTAGAGCCCTAGACCACTTTCTAGTTTTTTCATTCCTGTGATGGATACAATATTCTTCTTCAGTTTTATTCTTTTCACAAGGTCTATGAACTCCACAAAAATTAACATGCTTATAGGAAATAGCATTTTCAGAAGTTTGAACATGTTCATTGCAATCATTAATAACAGTTTCATCCTTCATGCAAGTGTCTTTAAAAGGTTCATGATACTTATCAAAATTCTTCCTAGGCAATTCAAAATGAGAGGCAAAAGCTTTATAAAAATTTGCAATAACTTGAGAGTCAAGACCATAAGTAGCACTCATATTTCGAAATTTATCAGTATCCATAAAAGTTTCAATGCATTCATAATCATAATTTATACCTGACTCTCTACCTTTGTCATTCTCCCATCCTTCAGTATTCTCCTGAATCCGATCAAGAAGGTCCCATTTAAACTCTTCTTTGTTGTGCGTGAATGATCCAGAACAAACAGTATCCAGCAAGGTTTTATCTGGAAAAGAAAGTCTTGCATAGAAATTATCAATGATAACATTACCAGGAAGCTCAAGAATGGGGCATTTGAGCATTAAAGTCTTCAATCTCTCCCATGCTTGGGCAATACTCTCTCCATCATGAGGCCAAAAATTATATACACGGTTTCGGTCTTTGTGAATTTCACTTGGAGGATAGAATTTAGAATAAAATAGAGGCACGATATCCTTCCAATCAAGAGAATGCCCATCCTTCAGTAGTTTATACCAATGCGCCGCTTTACCAGACAACAACATAGAGAATAATTTCTTCCTAACTTCATACATATAAATACCTGCACACTTGAATAACCCGCATAATTCATGTAAAAACAGTAAATGATCTTCAGGACGGACAGTTCCATCCCCTTCATAGCGGTTATCTATAACACGTTCTATAATTTTCATAGGTATCTTGAAAGGAATATTTTCAGTAGGTGGATTTAAAATATCACAAGCATCATTAGAGTTATCGCATATGGGAGATAAAGTATTATGAGAGCAAATTTTCTCCCCTAAAACTGGGAAGCTACAAAGATCATAAAAACTAGCTTCCCCAAGCTTAGACTTTTCCATAGCATTAGCAGTAATTGCGTTCATACTAATAACATCGCTACTAGCATGCAAATACGGTTCCATAGGTTTTTTAATTTTTGCATCAAACAATTCTAACTCAGGAAAAAGATTAAAAAGCTCACTAATTGTTTTGTTGTTTTCCATTATGCCTAACTAGTGAAAATAAAAAACAAGAGACAAAAAGATAAAATTGCAGAATCTAAAGGAGATAGCTTAGTAGTCGGAGGATGTGAATACCTTTTACCTTACCTCCCCGGCAACGGCGCCAGAAAATAGCTTGATGTCTACTCACGCTTCTATTCCTGTAGACAGTGTTGGGCCTCCAAGAGCGAGAGGTTTGTAGAACAGCAAGCAAGTTCCCTTAAGTGGATCACCCAAGGTTCATCGAACTCAGGGAGGTAGAGGTCAAAGATAGTCCTCTCAAGCAACCCTGCAATTAAGATACAAGAAGTCTCTTGTGTCCCCAACACACCTAATACACTTGTCAGATGTATAGGTGCACTAGTTCGGCGAAGAGATAGTGAAATACAAGTAATATGGATGATTATAAGTAACAATTGCAATCTGAAATAAAGATGGCAGCAAGCAAACATGTAACAGAACTTGTTGGAAACGGTGTTTCAATGCTTAGAAACAAGGCCTAGGGATCCTACTTTCACTAGTGGACACTCTCAACATTGATCACATAATAAATAAATAACTTCTCCCCACTTGTGCTACTTTCAAACACTCTCTTGTTGGATAACAAACACCATTCATTGTGTAGGGCTACAAGAGCTCCCTCAAGCCGGAGTAAACAAGCTCCACAACATCCGGAGTTCATATTAAAGTAACCTCTAGAGTGCATAATAGACCGTTGCAATTTAGACCGAGTACTAACATAGCATACACACTGTCACCAATAGCTATGAAAGGGAGAATATATCACATCAATACTATCATAGTAATAGTTAACTTCATAATCTACAAGAGATTACAATCACAACCTACGCCAAGTACTACATGATGCACACACTGTCAACATTACATCATGGAGGAGGAATAGACTACTTTAATAACATCACTAGAGTAGCACATAGATTAATAGTGATACAAGCTCATCATATGGATCCCAATCATGTAAGGCAGCTCATGAGATCATTGTATTGAGGTACATGAGATAGAGATTAACCACATAGCTACCGGTAGAGCCCTCAGCCTCGGGGGAGAACTACTCCCTCCTCATCATGGGAGACAACGATGGCGATGAAGATGGCGGTGGTGTCGATGGAGATGACTCCGGGGGCAATTCCCCGTCCCGGCGGCGTGCCGGAACAGAGACTTCTGTCCCCCGAAATGGAGTTTCGCGATGGCGGCGGCGCCCCTGGAGTCTTTCTGGAGTTTCGTCAATTGGTATCGGGTTTTTAGGTCGTGAGGGACTTTATAGGCGAAGAGGCGGCGGCGGAGGGGCACCAGGGCGCCCTCCCCATAGGCCGGCGCGGCCAGGGGGCCACCCGCGCGGCCCTGTGGTCTGGGGGCCCTGGGCCTCCTCTCCGTCTCCCCTTCGGTGTGCTGGTCCGTCTTGGTGAAATAAGATGTTTGGCTTTCGTTTCGTCGAATTCCGAGAATATTGCCCGAACAGCCTTTTTGGAACCAAAAACAGCAGAAAACAGGAACTGGCACTTCGGCATCTTGTTAATAGGTTAGTTCCGGAAAATGCATGAAATCATTATAAAGTGTGAGCAAAACATGTAGTATTGTCATAAAACTAGCATGGAACATCAAAAATTATAGATACGTTGGAGACGTATCACACCCGCCCCAGCAGCTGAAAGTATGCCTCTATGAAAGCCTCCACTTTCAATTCCTGATCCGTCACCAGCTCCTCTCCAAATTTTACCGAGGCAATGTGGTTTTCCACTCTTCTTCCATTGGCAACAACATGGAAAAGCGCTGTGTTGGCATCTCCCTCTCTCAACCAGCGGACCCTCGATTTTTGTCTCGCCATTGTTCGCTCGAGCGAAGCAAGCCCCAAAACGGACTGCTTGAGCATTCTCCTTAGCCAGACCTCCATGTGGGTTAAGGTGCGCCTCTCCTGGGCCACATCTAGACGAAGGATCAGGGTGTTGGCAATTGCGATGTTCAGCTTCACATTCCCCACTCTCTTTTGCCCCCAGGATTGCAGGTGCTGAGCAGCATTCCTGAAGAGCGCATCCAGTCTCCGGAAGGGGTCTACAATATCAGGGTCACAGACCCAAGCCTCCTTAACCGCCTCATCAAACCCCTCTAGCTTGAGCCAAAAGCTCTCAAACTTGAACCTTCTCTTTGGCCTAAACGCCGCATTAAGGGCCATGTGTAACGGCGCATGGTCCAAAACCGACGAGGATAAGCCTTGCAGGACCGAGTCAAAATGCTGCAAGTCCCAGTCCACCGAAACCAGCACCCTATCAATACGGGTGAGGACAGCTCTCTCCCTCTCATTACTCCTTGTGTAGGTCCTCCCATGCATGTAAAGGTCCTTGAGCTCATGCTCGTGCACGAAAGCCCTGAAGCGTTGCATCATGTTTCTATCCAGATTCTCATTATTCTTCTCTGAAGCATTAAGGATCATATTGAAGTCCCCCACCACCACCCACGGACCGGGGCAAAGGGATCTCCTCTCCTACAGTTCCTCCAGAAACATGATTTTCTCCTCCGTCTCTTGGGGCCCATAGACGGTGGTAAGCCACCACTTGGAGTCATCTCTAGCCGTGACCTCACCAGTAATAGCATACGTGTCATAACTCACATGATCGATTTGGACCACCGAGGCGTCCCAAGCCATCACCACCCCTCCTCTCGTCTCATCTGCAGGCAAAAACACGTATCCGTCTAAGGACGGGCCCAAACACTGTGATATATAAAACTCATCGACCACTGCAACCTTAGTCTGCGAAATACACACGATACTCACATGCAAACTATCGAGGAATTCCCGAATAGCACTCATTTTCGCTGGATCATTCGTACCTCGAACGTTCCAGAACAACATCTCTAGGTTACAATCCATAAAGACTACTGATACAAACTCCACTCCCTCGGACGCCTAGTGCGCCGCTACCGCTACTCTGCAGCCGTCCTTCTACTCGAAACTCTGGGGTACCATCTTGCCAAAGATGGACGCCATGACCCTCACGTGTTTGTCCCCCAGCGGCGAGTCAAAGATCTCGTTGAAGCTGGCCAGATGCTCCTCATCCACCGACAACTCCTCAGGGCAGATGCCCAGCGCCTTGAGTAACACCGTCTCTGCCGCTGAGGCCTTAGACACCTTCTTCCCTCTCGCATCTACAGCAACCGCTGCACTCCTAGTCATACGCCTGGGCGTAAAAGCTGCGCCTCCGCTCGCAGTCTAGATGAGCTCTCCACTTCACGGAGCAGCGGCGGTGCCAGCTTCTTGAGGATGGAGGAACAGAACATCTTGATACGGCCCAGCGCTAACCTCTCCTGCTGCAACTCCAACTCTGCTGAGGTGTCCACAGCAACCTCCTCCAAAGTCAACTCCCTCAAGGTCGGACCTTCACGTCGGTGAAACCCCTGCCTTCCCAATGCTTGCTTAGTTCCACAATGCTTGCTTATGAATAGTTGCCCAAGAAAAAGGATAGCAGGTTTTTATTTCATAGTTTTATAGAGGTGTAGCAGTAAGCAACAACTGTGTTTCAAGTGTAAACATGCATGTACATTGATATTCACAAATTTGTTCTGACATCATTTGTGATCATGGCCTAGTTTATTAAAGCCATTGACATGGATATACATATTAGATATACATTCGTTGAGACAGATAAAAGGAGGGAGTTCTCAAAGCAGAGATACAGAATCAGTCAAGTAAGAGCACATGCTCCATGGAGCGGGTGTCGGTATTTCTACAAAGTTACCAACACTTCCAGACCAGTGTTGGTTTATCAGCAGGATCTGACCATCCATGCATCCATCGAGGAGTCACTCTTAAGTCCTCCTGTCATGTCTTGTTCAGAAGTTGATAATGCAAAAACTACCTGAACCCAAATGTGATGGTGAGGTTGCCATTGAGGATTCAGACACCAGCGTTTCATGAGAGATTAGCAAGGCCTGTCGCTGGATCTTGTATTGCACAGGAACGACAAGACGCAGCTCGCAACCGGAAATGTGTTATGATCGCAGGAATCAGCCACCGGGTATGGTCATCCGCTCTTCAATTCAATCCGACCGCGAGCAGTTAGTTTCCTGCATCGACTTTTTTTTAGACAAGTTTCCTCCATCGCGAATCCGATCGATCCGCATCGCTGCATTTTTCCTTTTTCCGTCAAAGGAAACAAATCCGCGTCGCGAGCCGGCCGTGATCAGTCACAAGTCACACCTAGTAGCTCACAAAACGGAGCCCAACTAATGCCTACAGAACGGGAGCGAGCGAGGCAAACACCCACGACTTGGGCAAAATCGATGCAGAACGGGATTGAGCACCATCAATCAATCTCTTTTTATCTTTTCCCTGGTTCGGGATCGATGGGGTGCAAAGTGTCGTGATTGAATCATACAGGGCTCCAAGTCAATTTAGACTCGAAATACGTATGCACAAGGTTGGTTGTACCCAAACAAAAATGTACTTACAAAGGGTATCACCGTACTGCTAAAACTTGACATGGACATAAATTCTTATACGTACTACTAACTTCTCGTTATATAGGAGTACATGGATAAGACCCACACAACATGCGCAGCCGTGGTTCCAAATATGAGAGAATTCTTTATTTGGCCCTACTTGAAGTTTCAGTTTGTTATTTAGCCCTGACAAAGTTTTCCTTCCCTTTTTGACACTTTGTTCAACTCTTTTGCCTTACACGACCCTCTAGTTCATCTTTAGCACTAACGGTGTTAGGTTAGATAGCGAGACGAAAAGACGCTTCTAACCCTGATGAGTTATGTTACCAAAAATCTGTAAAAGAGGTTCCGTGACATATTTAGGCATGCTAAATAAGGTATGTACACTTGATCATGGAACCGGCCTCTATCGAAACTATACCATATCCCCGCGCTCTAATGCCACGAACATACGGTTCTGAGAATTTTTTTTTTCGAGAAAACGCAAAGCTTGCGTTTCATTTCATTGATAGAAAGAACAGTTTACAAGCCTAAGACAAGGCCGAACACCCGACCACTCAAGACAAGATGCGCCCAACAGCCGCAAGACAAACATTACAACAAACGCCGCCAAACTAACAGCAGCCTAGATGCTATTCAAACAAGTGCACAAAAAGCGATAGCACACCAACCCAAGAAAGGATGGCGAGCCAACAACATTGTCGACTGGCCTCGCACACTTCAGGGAAGTCCTCGCCGCGCTGGGGCAACCTCGAACCCCCACTAAGCTATCCAGATCCGGCGTGGATTTAGTGGGAGGAGGAGGCCCCAACAGGCCCAAAGGGCACGCAAGACTTCAACTGACTGCACATGCCTCAACTGCCAACACTGCTCGCAACTCGAACACCGCTCCGCCATGCCTTGCCGCACCCCTCGCTTGTAGCAACATACGCCTACAGCCGTGAAACGATACTCGTCGAGTGCTTCCATGAGTCCAAGAGCCACAATAGAGGATCCTCCGCGGTCCGCAAACCATGTCAACCGAGATACTCTTATTGGCACAACGCTAGCGGAAGCAAGATCTTCCAAATAGTCAAGGTGAGCACCACCGCCTCGTGTACCAACCAAAGGCCAAACCTCCAAGAACAACGCCTTCAAGAAGGAAGCGGCATCAATGACATCGCCGTAGTCCGATCTCAGCTCCAAGCCGGATCTGGGTTTTCACCCGGAGGATAGACCACAAGGATGGAGGACAGTCGGGGCTCCTCGATGACGCGACAAGAGGAAATGACGTGCAACCGCCATCATCGCCGGCACCGACAAGGTCGGGCCGGGCTTTCACCCGGAGCACCGCGACCATCACTCGCGTAGGGGTGGCAACCCCACCAGGACACATTGGCAAAAACCTTACACCGCCATCAATCATGATAGCTCGAAAACCATGTTGACCCACCATCCAGCCAACAGAGGCCACCACGCGTCGCTCATCGAAACCGACATGGGACGACCACGAGGACAACTCAAAGAATCATCCGGCGGCCGAAGGCCTGTGCACAAACAACCCAGACCGACTGGTGAGGACACCAAGATCTGCGACACCGCGGTGCACACAGCAACAATCCTATGTAGAGCTCGGCAAGGATGCCAGCTACCACGCCCGCGATGGCACAGCGTCGGCTACCACATCAGGCCGAAAGCCAGCATCTGCCTCCTGTCGGACGCTGACCACCCGCCCGCGTACGGCCAGCCGAGCCGACCATCACGCATCAGACAAGCCTCTTGGAGAACCTGCAACCCTGGTCAATCTGGCCACCGCGAGACGCGCAGCCAACAAAGCCAACACCTTTGTTCTCGCCTGCAGCAGCGACTGGAGAAATACTGGAGGCCACGCCCAAGCAACCGCGCGGCCGCTGTCCAGGGACGGCACCACGCCGGCGCCGGCTCGTGCCGCGGCCCAACCTCCCCACTCCCCGGCGACGACGGGCTCCCAGAACCAGCGTCACCGTGGGGAACAGGGCCGACCGACGGGACCTACCCGCGCGTGACCCGGCCGACCCACACAGCGGCGGCGGGCTCATCAAAGGCCACGGCTGTATCTCCGCCGGGACTGCACAGGTCGCGCAGACGAGGAGCTGGGCCACGGAGGGGATGAGGGAGGAGGAAGAGGCCGCTGGACACCCAGCCGGACCCAGGCAAAAGGTCACCGGATCGACGGCCACCATGTCGACACACCGCCCCCCGCACGAGAAGTCACCGGGGGAGCCGGAGCCGCCGGCATGGACGATCTCGCACCACGCAGAGCATCCGGGCGGCGCGCCGCCACTGCCCCACGGCCGCGAGAGAGGGCCCGCCGCCGCCGTACGTCACACGGGCTTTGCCCGGCGGCGGCGAGGGAGGAGGCTGGATGGTGAGGCTCGAGTGGATCTAGGGTTTTCGCCCCCGAGTCGCCGCTGCGGGACGACGCGGGGGTGGGTGGGTGGGGGGGCTCCGGGATTCATACGGTTCTCAGAATGAATGCCTAGTAGGCCAGGCAGCTAACCCACTGCTTCTAGCCACACACACACACACACACGCACACGCACACGCCCACGCCCACGCCCACGCCCACACGCGCACACGACATTGATTGAATTTTCGTGAGGGAATTACTAAACAGATTAATGCTGGTGCAAACGCTGGGCTTTGCCGGTGCTGCACAGCAGGCGTGTGGGCCAATATCATCGCATGTGTTTAATGGGCTGTACGTTGCAGCTGGCGTGGACGGTGGGTCGGTGCGGACGCGCACACACGCATTCGTGAACGCATTTTGCATGCCGGTGAAACATTCCAACGGAACCACCCTGGGGTTATCTGTGGACTATTCCAGACCATGGGCCGGGCTGAAAGTTCAAAAAAGGCCGAATTTTTTGGACCGGCTTATACAGATACCGGCCCAGAACGAAATGGCCGAATTTCGGACGAAATTCGATTTTCTCGGGCGAAATTCAAAACCTTGTCCTGGGTTCAAGCGCCACGCCGGGTCGGCCACGACCCATTTCCTCGTGAGCGGCCGCCTCCATCTCCTCGCGCACCGCCGCTGGTGGCCACCGGTTTCCATCCTCCATGGACCATGGGGCGTCGTCCCGCTTAACTTCCATGGCGCGCGTATTGGCGTCGGCTCCGGACTGCTCAGCCTTCTCCTCAGACTCTGGACTCTCAACTTCGTGCACCACCACGAGTTGATCGGGAACCCTCCTCCGGGGCTCTCCGCCCTGGTCTGCGGCACCCACTGGGCCTCCCTCCTCCGGCTCCTTCCGCTCTACCGCAGCATTTCGTGGGTTGAGATCGGGGACGGGGCGCGCACTGCTTTCTGGTGGGATGCGTGGACGCCGTCTGGCCCCCTCGCTGCTGCGATGCCCGAGCTCCTCTCGCATTGCACTGCCCCTGGCGCCACGGTGCGTCAGATGTTGGCCACCGGGCTCGACAACAACCTGGTGCCCCGCCTCTCCGCCACCGCTGCTGCACAGAAAGACGCGCTCCACCACTTGCTGCGCGCCGTCCAGCTCTGCGCCGCACCGGATCGCCGCTCCCTTCCTCTCTGCGGCAAAGGTGACGGTGGGCTGCGTACCTCTGCTCTCTACAAGCTCTGCGTTTTTGGCGGCATGAAGGATGCGAACTTCGCATTCGTCTGGCAGAATCGCGCGCCGTCCAGGGTGCGCTTCTTTGCCTGGTTACTGGTGCGCGGGCGCATCCAATGCCGTGCCAACCTGCATCGGAAGCAGATTCTAGACCTCTCGGCGAGTGGCTGCCCTCTATGCCCCGCCGCGCTGGAGACCGCCGCGCACATTATGTTCGGCTGTCCCTTTGCCCAGCGCTTTTGGGCGGCCATGGGCGCTCGCCCTGCTCCGGAGCTGCCTGTGGCCGATGCCGCTCGCTGCGCGCTCCCTCCCTCGGCCCCGACAGACACTGCTGCTACTCTCCGCCTCCTCTGCCTCTGGCACCTTTGGAAGCACAGGAATGGTGTCGTCTTCGAGCAGCTCCCTCCCTCTCTCTCTTTGCTCCGCAAACGGTGCAGAGATGATGCCATCCTCTGGCGTGCTAGGCTCCCTTTAGAGCAACGGTCTGACGTTGACCTCTGGCTTACTTACTTCCTCCCGGAGCGGCCGTAGTCCCTGGCCGTCTATCTTGAGTCCGCCCCCTTGTTGCGTTGGGCGGTGCCTCCCCCCCCCCCCCCCCCTATGTTGCTGTCAGTTTGTTGAAATTTGAAATATATTCAGGCGAGAGCTTTTGCTCTCCCCGGTGAAACGTCAAAAAAGTTGATCGGGAACATATATAATGGTGCCAATGAGTTCACCACCGTGAAGCATTGGGAGTCCACCTTGTTGGCGTGTCCCTCCTCCATGCTGCTCGACCAGCCCGGGGAGAGGTTGACGTGCTCCAGCTTGCCGTTGCATCTGGCCGCTTTTAGTAGCAGTCTAGCAGAGCTCATCTCCCCGTGCATAGCCATCAGGTGCAATCACGAGAGTCCACATGCTCCTCCACACCCCATGTGCACTTCATTGCCAAAGTTCAGTTACCTAGCTATGATGTGTAAGTTCAGTTAGGTAGGTGTGAAGGTTCAGTTTAACGCTGAGAGTGAGCTTCGCCAAGTGGAGCAGCTCTATGTGAGTATGTGTGCTGTGTGTGAGCTCGATTTTAGCAGATCGATCTTGAATATTGGTTTATGTGATGTGTTAGGAAAAATGAAGATCACTTTTTACATAGATTGTATGTGAGAGCACTTCACCTTCTCTTGACACAAAGTTTGCTTCTTAGAGCTTCCACAATGCGACCCTTATCCGCCGACGCTACTGTTATGCATAATCACGTCTGTCTCAGGGATCGGGCTTGGCATCGGCGCAAAACAAGTCGCCTGCTGCTGTGCCTTTTCCCCCCAAAATCCTAGGCAACGTCATGCTATCTAGGTGCCAGAAAAAAAAATCTGTAGCGGCTGGAGCGGCCGCTAGTGTTGGAGCCGGAGGCTCTTACTCGGACGCTATTCATTAACCCATTATTTTCTATTCTTAAGCGCCACTACAATGTGGATGCTCTTACACGAGTGTCAGTTGAGCTGTTTTTCGGTCAAGTTCTTTTTGTCAAGAATTGCACACCTGAGGTCTGGGTAGAATAATCACAGAGAAGCTTAGTAGACAAATAAAAGGATGTACGCTCCGTAATTCTGAATGGAATCCGGTGGAGAATAGATTTGCTGCAAAATTAGGCTGTTGGCGGAGTAAAATGTTATCATATGGGGATCGTCTTATTCTTATTAACTCCGTTCTTACTAGCATGCCCATGTTCATGCTTTCTTTTTTAGAGATCCCTAAAGGTGTGAGGAAGAGGCTTGATTTCTATCGATCTCGTTTTTTTTTGGCAATCTGATGAACACAGAAAGAAATATAGATTATCAAGATGGAATATTATTTGTAGACCAAAGGATCAAGGGGGCCTAGGGATCAAGGTTCTTGAATTGAAAAATAAATGTTTGTTAAGTAAATGGCTATTCAAATTATTATCGGAAGAAGGAGTTTGGCAGCAATTGTTGCATAACAAATATATTAAAAATAAAACGCTGGCTCAGGTGGAGGCGAAACCTACTGATTCACCCTTTTGGAAGGGGCTGATGGGAGTAAAAGATGAGTTCTTTAAGAGGGGTAAATTTAAAATTGGGAATGTGATGACGGTTCGGTTTTGGGAGGATGTCTGGTTGGGCGAAGTGTCCTTAGCTCAACAATATCCGTCTCTTTATAATATTGTTCAACGGAAAAATGTGTTGGTATCTACGGTGTTGAATCAATCCCCTATTAATATTGATTTTAGGAGATATCTCAATGAACATAAGTGGAATTTGTGGATACACCTATGTGAACGACTAATGATGGTACAACTGAATAATGATAAAGACCAGTTTGTATGGAAGTTAACAGAGTCGGGTTTATTTTCAGTTAAATCCATGTACCTTGACCTTATGAATGGCCATACTAGATTTCTGAGAAAATACCTTTGGAAAATTAAAATACCTCTCAAGATAAAGATATTTATGTGGTTCTTAGTAATAAAGTGTTGCTTACTAAGGATAATCTAATTAAGAGGAAGTGGACGGGTAATCAAAAGTGTTGTTTCTGTGATAATAATGAGACCATTGATCACTTGTTTCTATCTTGTCCATTTGCAAAATTAATCTGGAGAATGGTATATTTTGCTTATAACATTCCTCCCCCCGCTAATATCACGAATATGTTTGGTAATTGGTTGAATGGAGTGAAAAAGAACGATAAGGAACATATTCGTATTGGAATCTCAGCGATTTGTTGGTCTATATGGACAAGTAGAAATGATATTGTGTTTAATAAACAAAAGGGAACCAATTTTTTGCAGGTTATTATTCGTGCGGCGCATTGGATCCAACTTTGGGCGTATCTTCTCCCGGAGGACCAGCGGGATACTATGGCTATTGGATGCAACCGAATCTTGACGGTCGCACGAGATTGCTATTTCCAGGCTACTGAATGGCGGCACACTAGAAGGATTGAAGATTGAAGATGGATAGATTCTGTTTGCTGTTCATCTTTGTGTGGCTGTTTATTGTTACAGCCTTAGCTTCCATATGATTGTAATAAGTACACTATTTTAAACTTCGTTCTTTTAATAAAAGACATGGCTGTGTGCATCTATTGATGCAGAGGCCGGAGCAGTGCTCCCATATCGAAAAAAAAAAACGCACCGCCGCCCGCGGTCCACTTCGACCTGCACGCCAAATTAGGTAAGTTCAAGTTCTCCATCATCCCTGTAGTCCTGAGTTTTCCTGTTGATTGTTTCTTTCCTCTCTCTGTTCACTATGCTGGTTTAGTTACGGATGACTATGCATGCCACGGTTCGATTTCTGAATTCAGAAGTACACATATTGTTAATACATTCTTGGGCTTAATGGTACAGTTAACAAGTACAAGGCTGCACTCTGAAAAAAGATCCAAGACATACTTTATTTCTCTATCTGTAAAACTAAAACAATTTAGTCATGAATATTTCGAATAATAAACTATTTGAAAGTTCATTGCTGAAAATTTCACAGCCTTCAGTTCAGCGTTGCAACTCTCCTGCAAAAAAAAAGGATTCTTACTGAAGTGTCGAACCGTGTGATGCTATAATCCACTAGACGTAATGCACTTTCTTTCACTCCCTTTCCATGGTTGCATTTGCACAGGTCTTACTATTGTGTATTGCTAAAGACCACTAAAGAAATTACTTTGCAGAAGTGCAGATATTTTATTTAATGGTATTCCATCCATGATCATCTTTATCGTTCAACACATATTCTCATACATTAGTTGGTCTCTTAATATTGATCTGAGATGGATATATCATCTTTGAATAATAGAAGTACCATGATAGTTGTTGCTTTTGTCTCAATTTTGCAGCTGCCTTTCGGTGATTTTCATGTGTCAGTATATATTCTGAGTAACTTCAGCATACATGCATACTGCTATTGACTCTCCACCTCAGATCGTTGTCTACTATGAGGAAAATGAAGGAAGGTGAGAATATTCTTTCCTACCATGCGTATACACATTGTTTCTGATGATATTCTCATATGTCCTTATTTATGTAACTAATTTGTCTTTTAAATGTAAACCACTCTAATAGTCTTAATTTCACTTATTCATTACCGACCTACAGATTTACACATTTCAGGTTGGCATAATGAGTTAATATGGAACGCTTAACGCACACTCGATATTTGGATCATGTGTATTTTGTATTGGATAACTGAATTTGAGGCTCCTATTCACATCTCTTTCTTGCTCTCCGGCACCAGAAGTGACACTTTCTCATCCTAACTGGCTCGCTTTCTGACGGCCGCCGGCACTGCACGCTCAAGAAAGGTTCAAGTTAGGGATGATATGAAGGTTACCACTCATGTGCTCTCATTTCTTAACTTTATTCCCGTGGATTCTAACTGATTTATCTGGAAGGCACATTAACTAAAGAATGTCCATGGGAGCGGCTGTGACCCATTTCAAGGATGTCTGGAAAACTAGGGTTCCACCCAAGATCAAGATATTTCTCTGGCAACTTCTGCGGGGTAGATTGCCGGCAGGGGACCAGCTGGTCAAGCGACACGGCCCATCAGATGGGAGGTGTGCGCTGTGTGGGGAGCCAGAGGACTGCAACCACATCTTCTTCGGCTGCTATCTGGCCAGGTTTATGTGGGCCGGGGTTAGGGAACTCATGGGTTGTGATTGGAACCCGGCGGGGGCCGGTCAATTCCTGGGTCTCGTCCAAGGACTTTCGGGAGCGCTGCGTAGGCTAGTATGGTTTACTTTTGCGGCACAAAGCTGGGCGCTTTGGAACATTAGAAATAAACTTGCTATAGAGGGAAAGATGATCAGTAACCCGGCTGATGCTATTCTACATATGTCTCTTCACATGCAGAGATGGAGGGTTCTGGTCAGACCGAGGGATAGGCGGCTCCTGGAGGAGGCAATGCTGGAGGTGCGACGACTCCGGGCAAGGGCGAGTGGCAACATCTGAGCTCGTCGTCTGAGTGTGTGTGTGGATCATCTTGTATGTTTGGATTGTTGTCGGTGTGGAACTGGGGTGTTTGTTAGGTCCTGAGTGGGGTGGTGTGGTTGGTATGTGTGGGCTCAGAGCCTGTGGTCAGACCTTGTTATCGGATGCTGCTTGCTTTATTTATAAAGCTGGGCCTTTTGGCCTTATGTTTAAAAAAAACTAAAGTTGTAAGCCTGGAGAGCTGCGACTCTTGTGAGGCTATCAGTAGGCGGTGTGCTTTTGTGTTGTGAGCCCGGTTGACGTGGTGTGTCTGGTGGGGCTCTACATTGCAGCTGGCATGGGGCGGTGATGGGCACGCGGTTAGGCGTTGGGTCTTGCGACCTGCTGTCAGGGCCCTGGTCGGCCAAATTGTTGTTGGGGGTTCCAGGTTCGTTCGTTCTTTTGTGCCTTCTTTACATCTTTTCTTATTTTCTGGTTGATAATTTTCTTCCTGTTGCACCCACTCATTTCGTAAATGTGTTGTTTGTATGTGCTTCATTTCCGGATTGCCCGTTGTTGCATGGGTGGCCAGTGTGTGTTGCTTTTGATATTTTCTTTGGTGTTTGCAGTGTTCTCTTTCTTGCTGTTGTAAGGTCTGTTATTCTCCAAGTTTGATATTTTTTTTGATACAGTTCAGATGGATTTGCAAAGGTGGTTCGGGTGAGGAGATTACTGATTATCCTAGACAGGTATATTGTTTGATTTCTATTTGTGTGCCTTTCAGTATATACCATTTCTTTGTGCATCTGTGTTACTATATCTCGACTAAAAAGTGTTATTTTTTTCTTATACTAGATAAAGCATAGAGTTGCACATTCTGCAGCCATTCTAAGTAAGCTAGGTAGGCCACTGAGCTGAGTAACAATTTTGATACTTAATTTACATGTAAAATGGTGTTTGGTGCTCCGTAAGTGGTTTATGTAAATAAATATGTCTCTAGAGTAGTAAATAAATATTCTACTTGAGCTGTTCTGCAAGAAACATAATATTTGTTAGCCATTTAGTACTAATTTTGGTTTTGGTATCAAGAGAAATAGCGAATAAGTTTTATAAAGTAGATATTTGGCATTTTGATGTAAAACAGATAGATCACAGTGGGAAAGCTCATACGCTCATTTAATTTGTGGTTGCCTTCTTAAGTGAAAGATCCAAAATTTGAGCAGACATAATCAGATGGGTTTTGTTGTATCCATGCCTCGAGCTCCATATAAAGGGTGAATCAGGAAGCTGCTTCCTTCTGGATTATAAGGGATGTTTTAGTTTTCATATCCCTTCAAATATTCTTGTGCATTATTCTACCTTGCTTGTCATTAAATTTCTAAAGAGTAAAAAATTCAAGAGCAATGGACGCTATGGGTTATTGGGCTCTGTCTGCCAATCACGAGAAGAACAAAAGTTGTTTTATTTTGTCTCTCCTTTACTGTGGCCCATCAGGTGATGCAACTGGTCTGTTGAGCACAAGAAATATGTAATTTTCTGATACACATCAGTTTCAGCCTGAAAATTGATCATCTAAGGTAATCTTTATTACTTCAGTGAACAACATAATTTATGTTGCTCCTATTTTTTTATAAATCGGCGTGCTTATGTGGGATTGTAGCCTTACATATTATTTTACATGTCTTTGAGAGTATTGTGCTATTGTTAAATAGATTAAAAAGAGTTGGCTATGTACAACTTCTGTTTGGGTGCATCCCAAAATCATTGAAAGAATAATAAGTGGCTAATCTTATACTAAACTATAAGCATCCATGCAACTAAATAAGTGTTTGGCTGAGAAATGAGAATGTATGGTATGTGGTAACTAGCTATATTTCTGATTATAGAAGTGATCTGTAACCACTAATTTGAGGCACTGAATTTAAGTTAAGCTACTTGGTAGGATCAGAGAGGTTATATGTCTTCGCATAAACGCATCATAAACTCAATGCGTCCTTTCCCTTAGCATTGAGGCTCGGAGCTTTAGTTGGGTCATTGTATTGTTAGTCCAAGGTTCCATCGTGTTCTTCGTAGCGCGATTATTCATACTACCATGTTCTTTGCGTGACCAACAATTTCATGTTATCTCTTTCAGGTGTAAGGCATGAAATTGAGAGTATGATGCGGGGTGGCCTTTGGACACCTCCTCACCAAGACCAACAAGTCCCCCAAGCGGACCAATGAAAAGGGCTCGAGCTAAAGCTCTACATGACAAGGTGAACTCGCTCCTCACTACCATCGACCTTGATACCCCATTGGATGGAATGCTACCTCATGCCGAAATCCTTTGTGTTATTAGGTACGTGGAGCATCAAGACCCCGGAGAGGAAGATACGCCATGGTCGAGGGAAGGAGAGGAGCAGCTGTCCGAGAAGATGCCCCAGAAGCTGGACCCGATGCTGTACAAGAAAGAAGGAGAAGAAGGGCTTCAGCCGGAGACCTTCACCCAGGACCGGCACTGCCGGCCTCGACGCCCCGGCACTGCCGGCCTCAGCGGCACTGCCGGCCACCAACCGTCGGCACTGCCGTCCTGCTCACCCCGGCACTGCCGGCCTCCAGCCGCCGGCATTGCCGGCCACACCTCCTGCTGACGCACCAAGACCCAGGCCGGCACTGCCGCTGGAGCCTGACCGGCACTGCCGGCCCCACTCGAGTTGACTTCATCCCAACCGTTTATTTATCATCTATGGACCAGGAAACTTGCTGTAATGCCCATTTTACCCCTGTACGAATCTGGAACTATAAGTACCCCTTCCCTTCCTCCAGATTAGGGTTAGACAAGATTTAGGCTTAAACTACTTTGAGCTTTGTCTCCCTAGGGTTTCATCCCCTTTGTATCAAGGTTCTCTTGTGGATTTCTACTCTTCATGGATGATTCAAGGCTCATACCTCTCTCATCCAAGTTCTAGTTGGATCTCCTCACCAATCTCCCATTTCTTAGATTCTACCCAAGGGTCTCTCTAAGAAGTGGTTCTATTGGCTTGGTCTAATCTACCAAGGGAGTAAATTGATTTGTGTTGGGTTGTGTGTGTTTGTATCTGGATCTTGTGTGTGTTCTTCCTCTTTCCCATCTCATTCATCCACTCAATTGGTCAAATTCGTGGGATCTGGGCACAACCTAGCCCTCAGGCCTTATCAAATGGTATCAGAAGCTCTTGGTTAGCACGGATTTGACCCCCACCCATCCAATTTCGCCCCAAAAAATTTTCCAAAAAAAAAAATTCCCAAAAAATAGCCCTAAAATTGCCTTTGGTCAGATCTGCAATTTTGTTGAGTTTTTAGTGGTTTTGATCCATGGATTTCGTGCTCCTCTGGTTGATCTACGTTTTCCCCACTTTCTAGACTTCAATTCCATCGATTTTGGTCGATTTGGTCGATTTTGGTCCGCATCTCGCGAAGAACAGTTCGAGCTGTTCATCAGGGACCGGCACTGCCACCCCGTCCAGGCCGGCACTGCCGCCGAGGCCGGCACTGCCGCCGCATCTAGGCCGGCACTGCCGCCCAGAGCAAGCAAAGCTCGCCAGCTCCATTTTCGACCACATTTTTACCTTTGTGTTTGCTAGTTCTGGTTTGAGTGCCTTTTGTGTAACACTAACCCGCAGCGACGACGCAAGCGAAGACACTCTCGGCACCCCAACTTGCAAACGTACTCTTGATCCTACCACCATGTTGCAAGTTGTGTGATCATCGCCGCCTACACCACATCTAGGTATAACTTGCAACTCCTCTCTCCTTTTGCGTACCAAACCTCCCGAGCATTGCTTGTAAAGTGTTGCGAGACATTACACGTGGCCCCGATTGTGAGGTTGTGTGTGTAGTGTGGAGTCAAGCTTATAAGCAAAACTCGTGTGGCAAAGTGGCAAAAGCGAGGCTCACGCAAACATAGTGCGAGGAAAAGCCCGACAAAACACAAAAAGAGTCCACGTATCCTCATACGAAAGTGTGCAAGTGCCACCAAATACAAAAGAGTAAAAGCTTTTAAGCAAAAGAGAGAGACGAGAAGAGAGGCCGCGTGTAAATCTTGGTGTCTCTTTGTTGCAACCAAAGCTTTGGCTCTCCTTGTGTTAGTGTGACACCGGGCACCACCTTGTTGGTTGGGTTTTGTGTTTTTCCGCCCATTCCTTGGTTGCACTAACCCCATTTATCTCGTGTGTGCGTTCCACATCTTCCGTGTTTTCGTGATCACCATTTGGACATTTGATTCTTGGAGCTTACCCACTTTTAACAATATACTTGATTTCGGATTTCATCATTTGGTTTTTCTCCCACCCCACCCACCACCATATTTGCTAGCTTTTGCGTGTGTTTGTGTGTGAGTACCCCAACACAAATCGATTTGCTCTTGGTATCGTTAGTCGACCCAATTCCATCACTTCAAGGTAAGACCCAAAAGGTAGTCTCCTTCCCCTAACATCCACCACATAGTTCTTGTCTTGTTATAATGGATAGGCACGGAGACCAAGCAAAGGAGGATGAGGTCCTACACCCCTCCGAAAGGTTGGCCACCCAACACAACCTATGGGTGCAACGCCAAGAGTTCAAGGACCAACTCAACTTGTTCGAGACACGCATCGACGAACAATATGAAGAAGTGGCTCACAACTTCGGCCAAGTGAACCAAGATATGATTCTTCTTCGCGAAGCTACGGACAACTTGCATGACCAAGTGACGGCCAATGATGCAAACATGGAGCGGCGCATGGATAGCCTCGAGCGCGCCATCAACAACTTGGGACGCCGACATCGACATCGCTCTACTTCCTCATCGTCGTCGAACTCCTCACATGATGACTACTCCCATGATCACCATTCGTCCTCAAGCTCCGACTCAAGGCATGGAGATCATCATCGCTCTCGTCGACCGCACACTCGTCATGATGATTCTCGCTCAAACTCAAGGCGCGGAGAGTTCCATCGCCATGCTCATCCTCATGAGCGTCCTCAACAAGATCAAGCTCTTCACCAAGATCGTCATCAAGCGGCTCGCCATGCCCACCATGGGCATGACGACCAACCCCAAGACAACGTCCTCCACAACATGGACCCGGCACCTCATCGTCAAGCCCATGTGGATGCTCAAGACCAAGGTCATCAAGATCCACCAAGGCGTGACCTCCGGAACCATCCTCGCCATGACCAAAGGGGCCGAGGACAACCTCAACATGATCAAGATGAGAGAGCCAACATTGGACAACGTCAACAACCTCGCCAAGATCCGCAACAACATCCTCAACGTGAGCCAAGTGAAGCTAGTGTTCACCTCCAACGCCAACCCAATGCTATGGTTGGTCGTGGAAGACCTCCTCTACCACCTCAAGTCGCAAGAGATGAAGGCATCCGTCCTCGCCGAAGGAACATGGAAGATGAAGAGAATATGTATGGGAAACTCAAGTTCAACATGCCCAAGTTCAAGGGTGAAGACGACGCCGAGGCCTACCTCTCATGGGCACTCAAGGTTGACAAGATCTTCCGCATCCACAACTACTCCGGTGCCAAGAAAGTAGCCATGGCCTCCCTCGAGTTTGAAGATTATGCCAACACTTGGTGGGAACAAGTTGTCACTCTTAGGGAAGAAAAGGGTGATCCTCCAATTGATACTTGGGAAGACATGAAGGAGGAAATGCAAGCTCGCTTTGTCCCTACACACTACAAGACCGATCTCTTCAACAAGCTCCAAAAGTTGAAGCAAGGCACCAAGACCGTTGAGGAATTCTTCAAGGAGATGGAGTTGACTATGATGCGAGCAAACATCCAAGAGTCCGAGAACCAAACCATCGCTAGGTTCTTCAATGGCCTCAACTACCCCATCAAGAGGATTGTGGAGTTCCAACAATACTCCAACATGGTTGAGTTGGTTCACCAAGCTTCTAAGGCCGAGCGTCAAGTGAATGAGGACATCAAGTACTCGAAGTCCAAGCAATACTTCGCCTCCAAGCTTGCCACATCAACTCCTACAACAAGTGTCAAGCCAACCGCATCCTCTACACCTTCCAAGCAACCTTCCATACAAAGTTGCATGAAGCAAACGGTATCCTCCAACGCCTCCTCCAAAGCCTCTACGGGACCCTCCAATGTCACTTGCTTCAAGTGTGGTACTCAAGGCCACAAATCCTTTGAGTGCAAGAACACCAAGGTCATGATCACTATGGAGAATGGTGACATAGAGACGCTAAGTGAAGGCGAATATGAAGCCCTAGTGCAAGCCGTCGTTGCTAATGAGGAAGAGTATGATGAAGAAAGTGGAGAAGACCCTCTATTATGCACACATGATCCAAGCCCTTCTCTTGTGGTCACTCGAGTGCTCACCACTCAACCCCAAGCTATGGAAGACCAAAGATGCAACATCTTCCAAACGCGTGCCGGCATTGGTGGCAAGTCAATCAAGGTCATCATCGACGGTGGGAGTTGCCACAACTTGGCAAGCACCGAGCTATGTGAGAAGCTCAACCTCACGCTTCGCAAACATCCTCATCCATACCATGTCCAATGGTTGAGTGACAAGGGCAATGTCAAGATTCAACACACCGTCACCGTCAACTTCAAGATAGGACCCTATGAAGACACCGTCGAGTGTGACGTGGTGCCTATGACCGTGTGCCACATGTTGCTTGGCCGCCCATGGCAATTTGACAAGAAGGCCATACATGATGGTTACTCCAATGCATACACCTTCAAGGTCAAGGACAAGAAGTCCGAGCTTCGCCCAATGACTCCTAGCCAAATCATCGCCGACAATGCGAAGGCTTTAGCGAGGGCACAACACAACACCCACCATAGTGAGTTGAGAGGAGAGAGAGCTACCCACCAAAAAGAGAGTGAGCGCCACCACCCACATATGAGTGAGAGAAAGAGTGTCCTCCTAGCCACCAAAAGCGAGTGGAGAGAAGTGAAAGACAACCCATCCACCACCATACACTACGTGCTCATTTGCAAGGGCCTCTCGTCGGAGACTAACGACTTAACCAACCTTCCTTCGTCTTTGTTGTCTCTTTTGAAGGAGTTCCAAGACGTCTTCCCCGACGAGTTACCTCATGGACTACCACCGCTTCGGGGCATCGAGCATCGCATCGACCTCATACCCGGCGCCCCGCTACCAAACCGTGCTGCCTACCGCACCAACCCCGAAGATACCAAGGAGATACAACGACAAATACAAGACCTCCTCGCTAAAGGGTATGTCCGAGAAAGCCTTAGCCCTTGTGCCGTTCCCGTCATTCTTGTGCCTAAACCGGATGAGACGCAACGGATGTGTATGGATTGCCGACCTATCAATGCCATTACCGTCCGTTATCGCCATCCCATTCCGCGTTTAGATGACATGCTTGATGAATTGAGTGGTGCCACCATTTTCTCTAAGATTGATTTGCGTAGTGGCTACCACCAAATTCGCATGGCAATTGGTGATGAATGGAAGACGGCATTCAAGACCAAGCTTGGTCTATATGAATGGCTTGTCATGCCATTTGGTCTTTCCAATGCTCCTTCGACTTTCATGCGTCTTATGAATCACATTTTGCGACCTCTCATTGGCAAGAGTGTGGTTGTCTACTTTGATGATATTCTCATTTATAGCAAAAATCTCGAGGACCATGTTCAACATGTGAGAGAAGTCTTATCCATCATGCGCCACGAGAAGCTCTTTGCCAACCTTCCAAAATGCCATTTCGCTCAAAACAAATTGGTTTTTCTTGGTTTTGTGGTTTCCGCCAACGGGATTGAAGTTGATTCTTCCAAGGTTGAGGCCATCCACAATTGGCCCACTCCCACAAATGTTGGTCAAGTTCGAAGCTTCCATGGTCTTGCCGGATTTTACCGCCGCTTTGTGAAAGATTTCAGCACCATTGCTTGCCCTTTAAACGAGCTTACAAAAAAGAATGTTCCGTTTGTTTGGGGCAAAGCACAACAAAAAGCTTTTGACGAATTGAAAAAGAGACTCACCGAGGCACCACTACTTGCCCTTCCCGATTTCGCTCAAACATTTGAGATAGAATGTGATGCGAGTGGCCTTGGGATTGGCGGTGTCCTCATGCAAAATGGAAAACCCGTGGCATACTATAGCGAGAAGTTGGATGGCGCACGCCTCAACTATCCTATATATGACAAGGAGCTTTATGCTTTGGTTCGTGTTCTTGAAGTTTGGCAACATTACCTTTGGCCAAAAGAGTTTGTTATCCATTCGGATCATGAGTCCTTGAAGTATTTGAAAAGTCAACACAATTTGAACAAGAGACATGCTAAGTGGGTTGAGTTCATAGAGTCCTTCCCTTATGTTATCAAATACAAAAAGGGCAAGGAAAATGTGGTTGCGGATGCACTTTCCCGCAAGAATACTCTTCTACTCACCCGCTTGGAGTTTCACATTTTGGGTCTTGAGGAGATCAAAGAACTTTACCCTTCCGACGCTTTCTTTGGACCAATCTTTGCCAATTGTTCCGTTGACCGCGGATTTGATGATTTCTATTTGCATGATGGCTACTTGTTTAAAGCTAACAAGATTTGCATTCCCGAGTCTTCTCTTCGTAAGTTGCTTTTGCAAGAGTCACATGGAGGTGGTCTCATGGGTCACTTTGGACGAGAGAAGACATATGCCATGCTCTCAACCCACTACTATTGGCCAAGAATGTACCGCGACGTGGAACGCCTTTGTCGACGGTGTACAACATGCTTACAAGCTAAGTCTACATCCAATCCCTCTGGTCTTTACATGCCCTTACCCATTCCATATGCACCTTGGTCGGACATAAGCATGGACTTTGTACTTGGCTTACCACGCACAAAACATGGTCATGACTCAATATTTGTGGTAGTGGATAGGTTCTCTAAAATGGCTCATTTCATACCATGTCATAAGAGCGATGATGCTTCACACATTGCTTCATTGTTTTTCAGGGAAGTGGTTCGCCTACATGGAATACCGGCAAGCATAGTATCGGATCGAGACGTCAAGTTTATGAGTTACCTATGGAAGTCGCTCATGGCGAAGTTTGGAGTGAAGCTCTTGTTCTCATCGTCCTCGCACCCTCAAACCGATGGACAAACCGAAGTGGTCAATCGAAGCCTCTCAACACTCTTCCGCACACTTGTGAAGACCAATTTGAAGTCATGGGAAGATTGCCTACCCCATGCGGAGTTCGCCTACAATCGAGCCAAGCACTCCACAACTTCACGGAGTCCCTTCATGATCGTCTATGGATTCGAACCTCCAACGGCACTCGACATCCTTCCACTACCTCTTCATGAAAGGACGAACATGGACTTCGACAAGCGTACAACCGCCATGAAGAAACTACATGAAGAAACAAGGGCAACCATACAAGAGCATGTACTGCGCCAAGCTAACCGCCTCAACGCCAAGAAAAAGGAACGCGTGTTTGAAGAAGGAGACCTCGTTTGGATCCACCTAAGGAAAGAAAGGTTCCCGCAAGAACGCAACTCCAAGCTCAAGCCAAGAGGAGATGGGCCTTTCAAGGTCCTCAAGCGCATCAACAACAATGCCTACGTCATCGACATACCAACATCAAAGTACTTGGTGAGCAACACTTTCAACATCTCGGATCTCTCACCCTATCATGGAGATGAGGAGGAACAAGAGTCGAGGACGACTCTCTCCCAAGGGGGGGAGATGATGCGGGGTGGCCTTTGGACACCTCCTCACCAAGACCAACAAGTCCCCCAAGCGGACCAATGACAAGGGCTCGAGCTAAAGCTCTACATGACAAGGTGAACTCGCTCCTCACTACCATCGACCTTGATACCCCATTGGATGGAATGCTACCTCATGCCGAAATCCTTTGTGTTATTAGGTACGTGGAGCATCAAGACCCCGGAGAGGAAGATACGCCATGGTCGAGGGAAGGAGAGGAGCAGCTGTCCGAGAAGATGCCCCAGAAGCTGGACCCGATGCTGTACAAGAAAGAAGGAGAAGAAGGGCTTCAGCCGGAGACCTTCACCCAGGACCGGCACTGCCGGCCTCGACGCCCGACGACTCGCCGGCCTCAGCGGCACTGCCGGCCACCAACCGCCGGCACTGCCGGCCTGCTCACCCCGGCACTGCCGGCCTCCAGCCGCCGGCACTGCCGGCCACACCTCCTGCTGACGCACCAAGACCCAGGCCGGCACTGCCGCTGGAGCCTGACCGGCACTGCCGGCCCCACTCGAGTTGACTTCATCCCAACCGTTTATTTATCATCTATGGACCAGGAAACTTGCTGTAATGCCCATTTTACCCATGTACGAATCTGGAACTATAAGTACCCCTTCCCTTCCTCCAGATTAGGTTTAGACAAGATTTAGGCTTAAACTACTTTGAGCTTTGTCTCCCTAGGGTTTCATCCCCTTTGTATCAAGGTTCTCTTGTGGATTTCTACTCTTCATGGATGATTCAAGGCTCATACCTCTCTCATCCAAGTTCTAGTTGGATCTCCTCACCAATCTCCCATTTCTTAGATTCTACCCAAGGGTCTCTCTAAGAAGTGGTTCTATTGGCTTGGTCTAATCTACCAAGGGAGTAAATTGATTTGTGTTGGGTTGTGTGTGTTTGTATCTGGATCTTGTGTGTGTTCTTCCTCTTTCCCATCTCATTCATCCACTCAATTGGTCAAATTCGTGGGATCTGGGCACAACCTAGCCCTCAGGCCTTATCAGAGTAGGTGCCCACTGCCTGGTGCCAGCAAACTGCCGGTAGCTCCCCACATTTCTCTACTCATCTGACGTTATCAGCAAGAACTAAGCGCCAAATAGTTCAGTTTTTTTGCCGCTTTGTTTTTCATTATTCGTGGGTTTTGACAACTGTCATGTAAATTTATTTGTAAGGAATTTTCTGTTAGCTAGGTTTCGTCAACCAGAATATTGTGCTTTTTTTCTTTGCTCCTTACCACAAGAAAATGCGAGTTTTTTTTTGGGTGCAATGTAAATCTCCTTTTAAGATTGTGCATTGGGTCAAAATTCATCAGCGTTTCTGGATTGCTCTAATGTTGAAGTGCTTCCTGGTATTGGATCATTCATGTTATCAAAATCATAATTATATTTCTCATAATATTAGGGGAATGTTGGGTCTGTTTATTTTTCTCTTGGTGGGCACCATTGAATATAATTAATTCCACTGCATATAAAATACTCTCACGTACTTAGTAGTTAATTAGCTCATAATTAGCAGTTCAGTTTGGCTTCTGATTCTATATTTTTATTTATGTTTTACTAATGATGTGGCTGGTCAGTTTCGGTGATCATCCATGGATCTTTCTATCATATTCTCAGAAATTCTCACCTTTGCTCTGCACAAAACCTTGTTGCTTATGTATAAGGGTGACAAAACTTATACCAAAAGGTCTGATTGCAATACATATGTGGCCATACTTTACTATGCAAGACATTTGTATGGTTAATACGTGCTATGGATAATTAAATCGTCTTAAGAAGTTAGATAGGCCTTGAAAAAGTATATCTGTGTGAGTTTGACCATGTTAGATAGGTTTTTTTAATGTTTTCGATTGAAAATATCCAAAAGGTAAAGTGCTTCCAAATTAGTAGTTTTTCATGGTTTAGGTGTCAGATCATTCATTTTTGTAAATGGTTGTCCTGCAAAGATGTTTAGAGATTACATGGCCTACTTCAAATTTGTGTTTAGATTTGTTTTTTCTCATTGTCATTCTTTTTTGGTAATGGGTTTGTTTCACTTTTTTTTGTTGGCTTTGTTTTTTGGTGCAACTTTTTTTCGTGGGAGAATGTATCTTGGTGGTTCGGAGTATACATGTCCTTATTGTAAAGCGGTTCTTTGTTATAGTGAGCAGGCCACTCACTTGAGATGTTTATAATCATTGTTGCAAGGGTGGCAAAATACACGGGCTTAAGTATAATCGGTGGCCCGCTCCTCTTGATCGGTTGATTAGTTTTGTTGGAGGGAGTGAGTCGATGGAGTTTATGTGGTTTATCAGGTCTTACAACAGGATGTTTGCCTTTTCCTGTCATGGGGTGAAAGTTGATGATGCTATAAACATGGGCCAATGGTCCTTCTATGTTTCTGGTGAAGATTCTTCCTTGCCATCGCATTGATTCGCTGGTTGCCTGCATGGGATAAGTCTCCAAAGTTTGCTGAACTTTATATTTACAATGTGTAATGATTTTGATCATCGGATGGCTGCATTCGATGGTGAAAGGGTGGTGGTGTAGGTGTGCTGATTGGAAACTGTAGCTCCTATTACGGCCATGCTTAATATCTGTATTGTGCTGATTTGCTAAAGTGTTTATCACCGCCAAATTCATCGCACCAGCCACCCCATGTGGCAACGCCATGCAGGCGGCGAGGCGAAGCTCGCCTATCTGTCTAGTAGAAGTAATATACTCCGTACTCCCTTCGTATAATGTATCGATCACCACTTTGTTCCGGTTTGAAAAACACAAGGCTGTATGGCTGCCTGCTGCTGATTTATGTGCCCGAGGAGGTAAACCGTAGGAGCCAACACGGGAGAGACAAAAAGGGAATGGAAATTTTTTCAGGGCAGAATTGAAATTTCAAACAGGGCCAAATAAGGAATTCTCCCTCCAAATAGGTCTGGCTTCCCCAGCCCAAGGTGTATTTGAGCGATTGGGAACGCCGGAACAACTCCCGCCGCCCGCCTCGCCTCTCTGACCGGCAACACCTCTCCTCGTCTCCGGCAAGCGCCAACTCTCCACAGCATCGCAGCTTGCCCAGCGGCTCCCTTGATATCTCCCGACGCGGGCAAGAGTAGCGCCGCGCCATCCAAGAGGCTTATGACGCGGAGGTGGTCTCCGTCCTCTTCAAGGCCCTAGTGGCTAGTGTCATCCTCAAGATGCCACATCACGCGCAGAGGAGTTGGTCGAGCTACCTCTGCAATTTCCTCGTACCAAACTCTGATGACAGCACGGTACAGTGTCCGGCACTCATAGATCGTTCTCGACGACGAGATGAGACTCAACCGAACTCCACCTCCACGTGCGGTGCGGGGGGCCTCCACTACGCTGTGAAGTCGCGCGAGCGTCACTGCTCGCCGTCGAGCTCCGAGAACGAGGCGCGGGAGCGGAGGGCTCTGGGTGCCAGGGCCCGCTGCATGCGAGGCGCTCCTACACCATGTCGGGGCCTAGTGGTGCTGCAGCCTCCCGGCGATGGTCGTCCTTGTCCAGCATCCGGCGGCAGTCCAATCGCGCTCTCGCCCCGGTTTGATGCCTACAAGCTGTTTTTCTGGTGATTGGGAACAGCACCTCCATTGAATCCTAATACAGATGGAGACTCACCTTGCCTCTATCACAATACAAAAGAAATGGGACTTGCTTGACGATTGATCTCTTATCTCTTACCTTCATCTATACACTGCGTAATAACATTGTGGATATCTCATACTACTACAGAAGCATGCTCGATTGCCCAAAAAAAGACATAGCATCTGTATAATCCCTTCTAGTCCAGGACAAATCAACCTGACATAAGTCATCTCAGATACCCCAGTTCCATCATTGTAAGAAGGCGCATCATCTGGCAACAGCATAAAACTCGTTCCCATTCGACTATTTTTGGACTGTACAAGGTAAACGTAAGCTGAGATCTGAAGAAGAGGAAGAGGTGGAACAAGGATGGCTACGGTGCAGGAACTCGAGGATGGCCCATCGATGCAATGCTGGAGATTGTGTCTCCTCCCTGTGAGAGTGTGTTTTTGATCTACAAGAGCATGTTGGGGAGTGGAGGATGAAGAAAAGTGGAGCAAGTAAAGGTTGCAGCTTGGATTCTTGGACCCTTACTGTGGCAGAGCAGTACGGAAATCTGAGAGCACCATAACTGCAGAGGAATGCAAAATGAAGTTAAAGCTACCGGCAAATTCTTGGCCATACCTTTACGGCTTTACCAACATCATGAGGAAAAGTACTTGACGGCGAATTCATGGCCATACCTTTACCTACATCATGACGAAAATAGTTGAATGCTCAACGAAAGCAGAAAGAAATCATACTGGAAATACTTTTCTCGCAGAAAGAAATCATACTGGAAATACTTTTCTCACAGAAAGAAATCATACTGGAAATACTTTTGTCAAAATAACATATTTGCATAACATATATGCAACTAAAAGCATAGAGTACAGAAGCCTTTTGCATTAGCTCGTACATCCACCAATTGAATATAGCATCAGTAATCTAATACATCCGCATTCGAGGACCCATTTGCCCTCGGACGCATAACATATTCATCAAACTAAAATTAAATGCACCCTTGCATACATAGCAGATGACTGAGAATGAGATGACTGAGAATGACGCTGCTAAGAATGCATTTATATAAAGGAAAGTAAGTGGGTAGAGAGTAGTATTCATTGTGCTTACCATCCCCCAGACATTAGATTACAACAAGCCGTGTTAGACTACTAGGTCTACCTTCCCTTGCCCATAGAAGATTAAAAGATTCATAGACATTTCAGATTCTTGTCATTTTGGCACACCCAGAATGAACTCAATGCTACTGTCCCAATTCAGTGATACTGGCAGAAGGCATTATGTAAGAAAACACTCAATTGTGCTTTTCAAGGAGTTGGTCTCATATGCAATGTATCAACTAGTCAGCCAAAACTACCGAAAAATTGATACTTTGCAGGGAGCAACTTCATGTCCACTTGGTACAAACTGTACTGCGTTGCACGAGGCAGACCATGAGGCCTTCTCCTCGTCAACTCAGCATGTTAAGCTCGCTGATTACCTCAGCCTAGAGTTTTTACATGCAGTAATGCAAACATGCAGTCATTATCACATAGCCTAACAGATCAGGTGCAGCGAAATTTGACTGGCTGATATCCTGTTTCTTTTGCAACTATTCATGTGCAAATATTGTGGTACTACTGTTTTTATGCAGCTTACAGCTTAACACTAACAGCAGTGTCAGTAACGCCAAATAACTGCGTAGAAACGTTTCTTGCATAGCCATGGGAAGAATTAAATGATTGATAAATTAATGATGCACTGAAGTAGACATCAAATTCTGCTACAAATTCGCTAAATCCAAACTTGTACAAGCTGCATACAGAGAGATATTTGGCTGAATGCTAAGCTATGTGACTGAACTCAGTTTTCTATGTAACCAAAGTTTCAGTAACATATTAGAACGAAGCCTATATAAGGGCGTTATAATCCATTCCAACTCCTTGCAAACTCAGTTTACATGTAAGTGACACTATTCGTCCAATATTGAGAACAGATTAATGATTTTCCTTCAACTACTTTTGGATTGCACAAGATAAAAATAAGCTGTCTGAAGAAGAGGAAGAGGACGAAGAAGGATGGGTACGGTGGGGGAACTCGAGGTGGTCATTTTTGTGTGTGTATGTGTACCTGAAGTGGAGAAGTAAGCACGGCCCATCGATGAAAGGCTGGCCATGGTGTCTCCTCCCTGTGAGAGTACGCTTTTGATCGGCAATAGCACATGGAGGATGAAGAAATGAATGAATAAAAGAAGTGAAAGTCGTAGCTTGGGTTCTTGGACCCTTACTGGTTGCAGAGCAGTACGGAAATCTGAGGGCACCATAACTGCAGAGGAATGTACACTGCAGTGTGCGAGAGCCAGAAGTTTCAGTCAACCAAAGGTTTTGATGCCTTCACCTCTGTTAATAGAGGTAGTGTTGGTGTCCTGCAGACTGGAGCGAAAGCTACCAGCAAATTCTTGGCCATACCTTTACGACTTCACCAAATCATGAGGAAAAGTAGTTGAGGGCAAATTCTTGGCCATACCTTTAACTACATCATGAGAAAAATAGTTGAATCTTCAACAAACTTAAGCAGAAGGAAATCATACTGGAAATACTTTCCTCACATGTATGCTGTTGCAATTAAAAGCATAGAGTACAGAAGCCTTTTGCATGAGCTCCTATATCCACTAACTGAATATAGCATCAGGAACCTAATACATCTATTGTTCGAGTACCCATTTGCCCTCAGACACATAACAGATTTGTCAAACTAAAAGCAAATGCACCCTTGCATACATAGCAGATGACTGAGAATGACATTGCTAAGAATGCATTTATATGAAGGAAATTAACTGTTTAGAGAGATTAAAAAAACTCAGGTGGCTGCTAGAAAAGATTGTATTAGTATTCATTGTGCTTTTTCTCCCACTCCCCAGTCGCCATCAGAAGCCATCATACCTAAGATTGCAACAAGCCGTGTTACACTACTGTCTGCCTTCCCTTGCTCATCAAAGATCAAAAGATTCATAGACATTTCAGATTCTTGTGATTTTGACACACCACATAATGAACTCAATGCTACTGCCCTAACTCAGTTATACTGGCAGAAGGCATTATGTAAGAAAACACTCAATTGTGATTTTCAAGGAGTTGGTCTCATATGCAATGTATCAACTAGTCAACCAAATTTATCGAAAAATTGGTACTTTGCAGGGAGCAACTTTACGTCCTCCTGATATTTCCCTTTCCTTGAAAACAAAGACAGCATCAATGATGTAGTTGAAGCCTCAAGTGAGATGCTCTTCCCATCAACTTTACACAAATATTCTCCAGCCTTGGCGATCTCACCTTTTTCCAACAACATTCTGATGATATCATTCATAAGACGGGAGCTGGGAACGATGCCACTCTTCTCCATTGACAGAAACATACTGTTAGCATCCTCCACTGCTCCATCTTTTAGAATATTTGTTATCATTACTCCATAAGTGGATGCATTAGGCACCAACCCATTGGCTGATATTGCAGCAAACAGATCATTCGCTTCTTCTTTTCTTTGAACCTTGTGCATTGCATTAATCATTGTATTGAGTATTGTAATATCGAACTTCACATTCATTGCACCTAATTTCTGGAACAGATTGATTGCTTCGCCAGCGCAATTATTTCTGCAAAGACCTAAGAGAATGATCCTGTATATGGAAATACTCACTGCTATCCCAGTCTCAATCATCTCATCGAACATTTTCTTAGCATCAACAGTTCTCCCCGCATGATAAAACCCATCCAGTATGATGCTATATGTAACAGTGTCGGGTTTAATTCCCTTGCACGACATCTCTTTGAATAGAGTCAAACCATCTTCGACCTTTCCATTTCTAAAATAGCAATTAACAAGTGTATTATAAGTTACAACATCAGGTTCGACACCAGCTGATACCATGGCATCAAACACTCTGAGTGCTTTATCCATCTTGCCGACTAAGCCATACCCGTCAATTAATGAACCGAATGTAATGACATCAGGCCTCTCGCCTATGTGTATAACCAAGTCAAGGACATCATGTGCATCCATAACCCTTCCTTCTTTGCATAGATTGTTTATTACTGAAGTGAAGAACACAATGTTAGGACGAGGAATACCTTTGCTCACCATTTCAGTAACCAACTCCTTAGCTTTAACCAGATCAGCATGCATACAAAAACCCTGAATTAGGGAATGATAGACAACATTGTTCGGTTGTATTCCCACAGCAATCATCTCATTGAATTTTTCCATGGCATCAGCCAGCCTACCCATCCTACAAAGTGCGGCAATTAGAGTTGAATATGTGAATACATTCGGACTCACTCCTTGCCCTTGCATTTCAGTAAATATGAGCGTAGCTTGATCCATCTTCCCACATTTAGCATATGCACCAATTAATACGTTGAAAACTTGGCAGTTGGGTACAATACCGTTGTCCTTCATTGAATTAAAGAGATTGATCATATCAGCTAAGCATCCTTCATTGGCATACCCATGAAGCAAAATAGAGTATGAGACAATATCAGGTTTGTGGCCTTTGACAGTCATGGAATCAAAAACTTCTGCAGCTTCTTTGCTTCTTCTGTGCTGGCAAAGGGATGTCATGAACGAGTTGCAGGTGACAGTATTTGGTATTATACCCCGCTTCGTCATTTCTCTGACCATCCTAGTCGCCTCTTTCCACTGCCCTGATGTGGAGTACCCGTGGATCATGCAATTGTAAGTCACATTATCTGGTTGAACATCATTGTGAACCATCTGGCGAATGACTAGCTCCGCCTTGTCCATTGCTCTGGCCTTGCACAACGCATCAATAACGGAGTTGTAGGTCGCCACAACAGGCACAACCCCTTGCTGCACCATTTCATGGAATAGATTGCATGCCTTGCCTATTTCGCCCTCCCTAAAGAAGCCGTGGATGACCGTGCTATATGTCACCACGTCCGGGGAGCAGGCACGTCCTGCTTTAGCCATCGTGTAGAGCAGGTTGAGTGCCTCCTGGCTTCTGCTATCTTTACATAACCTCTTCAGAACTGTGTTGTATGAGATGACATCGGGCGCACAGCCTAGCTCGGACATCTTACGAAGCAGCACGTCCACAGCCTCGTCTGTCCATAGGCATTTGAGGAGGGTGTTGCCGAAGATCAGGTTTAACCTGAGGCCCGTCCTGAGGAAGCGTCCGAAGAAGGCAAGCCCGAGGTCAGCGCGATGAGCGCGGCAACAGCAATCCATGAGGATGCCGTAGGTGTGGACTGTGAGAGGCGCCACCAGCGGGCCGGCTTCTTCTCGGCACACGCGGTTGAAGAGTGTGACGACGAGAGAGGGGCCGCTCCTGTGGTCGTCGTAGGCCGGAGCACGGGCGAGCGCAGCGAGGAAGCCGTTGAGGGCACGGGAGTGGACCGGGGTTGCCTGCCCGAGCAATTCGTCGAACAGGTTGTGTGCATCTTCCGGGCTGAGCGCACCGGCGCGGGCGCGCTCTGTGGCCGCGGCGAAGGCTGCTTCGGGAGACCAGGAGTGTGATGGCGGTGAGGTGGAGGATGAGCTGCGACGCACGAGGATGCAGAGGCGCGACATCGGCGTGGTGGTGGAGTAGAGGAGGCGGATTCGGAACATTGGCGAGGTGGAGGAGGAGTGACGGAGGAGGAGGCCGGACATTGGCTACTTGGAGGAGGAACAGCGGGGGCGCAGGCGAGGCATCGCGGGTCGCCGGCCGTGCTGGTCAAGAAGCAAGGCGGCGGAAATTCCGGCTCGTAGCCGCGGCAAGAAGCAAGGCGGCGGGATTCCGTCTTCCCATCGCGCGAGTCCAACTTGCAATGTGAGGATATTTCTCCATTACATTCTTTTTACCCCGAGGTTATTTAGGTGTCTCTTGGAGTGTTTTTCCCTAGTTAACTATGCTGCTTCAGATGCGCCGGCTTCTTGAACCTCGCGCCACACTCATGGCTGGCTGGCTGGCTGGAGTACTCATCGAAATCATCCACTGCAATTAATCTCCTCGTCTCCTTCTCCCAACTCGATCGGGCCAACCAATTAATTCGCTCGCTTGGATGCGGAGATTCACAGACCCAAACAATAAACGTGCCTTTTGCTCTGCTAGGACTAGGATAGGATGGGCTGCACCTGTTAGTTCCATTCATACAATAGAGATTGCGCATCCTGCTGTGAATACTCACTCATTTGATGTTAATCCTATCAATTTTAATTATGTCAGTAGCATGACTACTATAGTTTTCTGTTGAAAAATTTATTTCCACTTCTGTTTTCCTTGCTTAGTTGCATCTCGGGTACCGAATTGGATCCATGTGACACCTCCACTCTCAAAATGGCTGATGCTGTAATGAAATGTTGTTTTGTTTTGAATATTGTAGACCCTTCATTGAACAAAACAACCACCACCGATGTTGATGATGAAGAGTGTCAGGTAACAAAATAACCACCACTGAATTATTTTGGCTGAATTGTCTACTTAAACGGGAGTGAGGTCTGAGACATGTGAGCTTTGCTCTATTTCTTTCAAGCCACATTGGTTTGTCTTGTATAATCATATATAGCTCTTTATTAATTTTCCAGATTCTTGCCGAATGATTCTCATTGAAAGGTAATATTTTCCATTCTCTTGCGGAACATGTTTCGTTTTTGCTGAGCATGTTCCTTTGACTGGTTATTCAAATGTCCTAATGTTTCCTATTTTTTCAGCTTTTTACAAGTAAAAGCAGCTGCAAATGGAGAAGTATGGGTCTGTTAGAGTTTGCTAATCACTGTGGCAATATGGAGAAGTTTGGGCCTGTTAGAGGCTTTTTCTGTTACCATGGATTTTCTGGTCAAGAATTGCCAATTATTCTTCTTTGCCATTCTTTTAGTACAAGGATTATTGATTTTGATCTGTCATAAATATTTCGTCATGTGGTAACTGAAAAAAAAATTGCTGGTCCAGAACGATGTACACTACTACTACTACTCCGTTCCTATTTAATCGACACAGGGGGAGAAGGCTAATGAACAGATTCACGTCAATTAAATCCGGACAGAGGTAGTATCATTTAGCTAGCTAGTATGCAAGTAGCTGTGTTAATCCTATGTAGTGCTGATTCTAAACGGGCAGCTGCGCATGCATGCATATGCATATACAAGGGAAAGAGGTTCGCGTGAGCAAGCAAAGCTTCGGTTGGTCCACAAAACGTCCGCGTGGCCTGCTAATCCTTCTTATCCTGCATGCGTGACGGAAACAGGCACCTGCAAATCCTGCATGTCATCCGTGCGGCCAATGCAGGCAAACGCGGACACTCCGTGGACGTGTCCACTTGCAACCTGAACAATACTGCCCGCCACCACAAACCCTAGCCCCCATTTCTCGGAGGAGGAGGACGATGGGGGGCACAGCGACGGGATAACGTTGTGGTAGACCCCACGTGGATGGACGTTCGTTTTTCCTCCACGCAGGTGGACGCGTGTCGCTTCCGGGGCCCGGAGGCTGCGACGCTACGGAGCCTCCGACGGGAACGAAGCGTTTTCCCTTGTTGAACCTCGCGCCACACTCATGGCTGGCTGGTGCCGTCACCACCTCGAGTGTACTCATCCACTGCATCCTGCAGCACACACACACTCCTCGTCTCCTTCTCCCAACTCGATCGGGCCAACCAATTAATTGGATGCGGAGATTCACAGAATCACACCACAGCTCAGCCCAAACAATAAACGTGCCTTTTGCTCTGCTAGGATAGGACCAAACCAACAATACTGCCCGCCACCACAAACCCTAGCCCCCATTTCTCGACTTGATCTCTCTTTCTTTACCCAACAATACTGCCCGCCGCCGCCGCCGCTCGTCGCTCCCCTCCGACGACGCTCCGTCTTCCCCAGCCCCGTCCCTCCTCTCCTCCTCCCCTACGCCGCCCACCTTCACACGTCTTCACCTCAACGCCGCTGCCCCAGAATCCCACCAACAATCTCGCCGCGGCGGGCTTGCTCGCCGGCGCGCGCGCGTGCATCCTCAGCACAACGCGCGGCGCTCCGTCGAGCTTGCCCGACCGCGTCGCTAACGTATCGGAGGCCGCCATCTTCTTCCCGGGGTCGCCCTACATCAGTCAGGTACATGGCGCCCTGATCCGGTGGCGCCCTCCTCCGTGGCAGCGCCCCGGCTCCTTCCTCGCGGGCTCCTCCGACGCCATCCACGACCGGTCACACACCTCCGTCTCCCCGAACCCTTAGACCGAGACATGACACTCTGCACTAGTTAGTGTAAAAAAAAATCCATCTTTATAAACCATGAATTGGTTCACGATTCTTCCTCTAGATTTAATAATCCATCTGATTCTAGCTTTCTGTTGTATTAAAGTTCCGTATCTCAAGGGTTGGACACGCATCGATCTGGGCAGAATTGTTTCTGAACGTTACTGTTTGTTAGGATCCATTTGGGTAGCTCTCCCGTCCATCTGTTTGCTGTTTTCTGACTAGCCTGGTCCGTTTGCTAATTTGGAAAGGTAGCAAATCTCATCATATTTTTGTTTGGAAACAGAGATTATTGATGTAGCTGATCTCTGTTTCCTGAATGATTTGACCATTGGCTTGATCAATTAAGCATCAAAGCTTGACCATCACATGTAAAAGCATTTTACTTTGGACAGTAGCTGATTTGTTAGTTGACAAACTTTGTTGCTCTTGTTATTGTTATCTGGTAGCACTCTCTTGCAGTTGATTGGCATGATTTTTTTTTAGTAGGCTGTAGCCTCATCTTCTAACAAATAGTGTTTTGCTTTTGCTGACCATTATGTTTGTTCTTGTTCTTTGAGGAGAACAAAGAGCACTGAATGACACAGCACTGTCCTTCTTCGACTCCATGTGCTTGGGTGAGTTTCCGCTTCTATCTTGAATGGTTGGTCATCAAGTTGATGCCCGGTGGTACTTTGCTGGTACCGTAATGTGCAGTTGGTGTAGTTGATCTGCTGCTATGGTTTATTATTCTGCTTAGTCAAGTATGCTCTCTGTGATGTGAAAGTCCGAAAACACTAATGGTCATGTCAAATTTTCGAACACGTTTGCTAATTAGCCTATATTAACTGATAAGTTGGCTTATCTTGTACTTTAGTTTCTTTAAATAACCCGCTGATCTCCCATGTCAAAAAACATCTGGAAATGGAGAAAATAAGAAGCGTTTGACAAGTGTGTTTTTCTGTTGCTGATGCTTTCTTGCTTTGGTCTATAATATTCTGCACAGGAGTAATATCGTGACCATGCATTGAGGAGGAGCAGATGATATCAATTGTAAGATAGCTGGAAGTTTCAAGTTTTAATGAAGTTGCACATGTTTTAGCAAAGTTAGGCTGCGAGAATAAAATCTGTAATTCGTGGTTTGGAGTAGCTCCGGCCGCTGTTGAGAACCATCTTGTTGTAGACTCTGTTTCTGTCTAATATATCGCAGCTCTAATTCTCAAAAAGAAAAAAAAAACTTTGAGAAACAATATATGCATGGTGTTTTGTGGTCGAGAGCAACACACGCAGTTTTTGTTGTTTGCCTCCTAAGATTCTGTTTGTGGTGCCTTGTTGTTGATTCACATCGAAAGATGGAACCATTGCCTAGTGCTCCTAGGTGGAAGTGTTTATAGCTTTGTTATTAAGAATTCCTCCGTCCGAATCTCCTTCTCCCATCTGGCCAATCACAGAAAGTGGCGTCACGAATTGCACGAAAGCTGGCACGATTCCGGCGAAATCAGCGACGAATCGACCGAGGCTCTTCGGAATTGGCCGTTCCGGCGGCGCGAATCGAGCAAAACTTGCCTCGGATCGTGGAGGGAGTCGCCGGGATTCGTAGGATTGAGCAAAACTTGCCTCGGATCGTGGAGGGAGTCGCCGGGATTCGTAGGATCGAGCAAAACTTGCCTCGGATCGTGGAGGGAGTCGCCGGGATTCGTAGGATCGCGCGTGGTTGAGAGGCTTGCGACGGCGCAAGGGAGAAGAAACCCTCGACCACTGCTGCTATACCCGAATGAGGATGGAGAACCTGTGCCACGTGTCGATGGATCGACATGAAATTGCTGAGGCAGCCGAGAAGTCAATCTCGCGCACCTGTTTCTCGTCTCTTTTTCTTTTTTTATCTCGCGCAGGAAATTAAGCCAACCAATTAATTTGCTCGGTCGCTCGCTAAACCTGGCTTCCGTTTTCTCTGCCCAAAACAATAATAAACGTCCAACCTCGAGCACGGCCGAGGCGGCAGCGTCCGAAGCGACGCCATCGATTGATTCGAGCACAGCTTGCTGCTACTTGCATGCATGCCGGTTTCTTTTATCTCCAAGAGAAAAAGGAAAAGAAAATGAAAGATAGAAAACAAAACGACTCGCTTGACTCCTACCGATTCTTTCTCCATTAATTCGCCCCGCGCGCACTTGGCACTTGGCATGCACGCGGATTGGTGCAATGACACCCAACAATATTTGGCACGTAAAGTACGGTGCGAGGCTCCACCAAAACAAGGGTTTTTCTCTGTTTCTTCTCCGATGAATCATTCGGAATTTGCTTGGCACTTCTGGTTCGACCGTGCGTGCGTGCCTTGTGTATACGTGCTCCACCACCACAAGTCCACAACTGATAGATCCATCCAATTAATCCAATTCGTGCGTATTAATCCCGCCCGACCTAAACGGTTAACTTCCTTTTTCTTTTTTTACTTTCAAATGGAACGCTTGTATTCTTCTGCTACGACATGGCTAAATTGACATAATAATCCAACGTCCAATCAAAGGAACAACGCTACGGGGAAACACAAAACGCACGAGTTCGACTCTGCCCGCCCCGCGTTCTCACTCCTCACGTGTACCAGCACCCCCAATCCCTTCCTACCGCCCCAATGTCGTTGTCTGATTTCGGCCAGCTCCGGCGAGGCCTCACGCTGATGAGCCTCCTCACCGACACCATCGACTACAAGGCGTAGAACTGTCGATCTGTAGCCCGCCCGACGAACCCTAACCCGGGCGCTAGATTTCGGCTACCCAACTCCCGATAGAGCCCGCTGCCAAGCGCACCGGCTGGGATCCCAACGATGGTAGGGGCGCCGCCCTGCTGCCCCTCATCAAATCCCCTTCTCCGGAGGAAACAAGCATGGCAGCGTGACGGTGAAGCTCGATGCCGACAACCATAACCGACGGGAGGAATAGGGTTGACAGATGCTTGCGATGGTGCACGACATGCGAAGGGGAAGGACGAGCAACTGGTCACCTCCCCGACCTTCTACCGCCGCCATCCATGGTGAGGGGGGCTCATTTTCGGTGACTTCCTCAACCAACTCATTGAGATACTGCTAGCAGTGATGTCCCTGACATCATGCCGGTGCAAGACACATCCCAACATGATCCAACGCCCCATCAAATGAACAATGCTTCGGGGAACACACAAAACACGCGCACGAGTTCGACTCTATCCTCGCTTGCGTCCTCGCTCCTCACTCGCACCAGCACTCCAATCTCTTCCTAGCGCCGCCACGGTCGTTGCCTGATTCCGGGCAGATCCGGCGAGGACTCGAGTTGTTCAGCCCCTCACCCACACCACCCCTTCTTCTCCACCGACAAAATGGTGTAGAGCCATCGATCTGCAGCCCACTCGACCCACCTTAGCCCGGGCACCCGATTTTGGCTACCTAACTCCCGATGCAGCCTGCTGCGACGCACACCGGATGGCTCCCCAACGTTCGTAGGGACGCCGCCCTGGTACCCCTCATCCCAATCCCATTCTCTTGTGGGAACAAGCATGACAACACGATGGTGTAGCTCGGCGACGACATCGGTGTTGGGCAAGAACGGGGTTGCAGAAGCTCGCAGCGGCACAAGACCTTTTGTTGTCGTCGTTCATGGGGAGCACATGCCGGCGACTTCCCAAACCACCTCCCCGAGATGCAGTCGGTAGCGATATCCCCGACATCATACCAGGGCAGGCGACATACCAAGCCATGCTATGCCCGGGTGAGCTCCTTCTTTCCCTAACACATCTATTATTTCCAAAAGCCGGTTGTCATGGAGGGATCATCGACCTCACACCACAGAAAGAGGATCGACCTCAACGTCGAGACAAAAACGAGGGAGGGGAGGGGGGAGATGTCAAATGGAACTATATAGAATGAGGTCACCTTTTTAAGTGATTGTAGAAGAAATAGTAGCACGAAGGACATGTGCATGTATTATTCATTTGTCTATAGCACTATTTCATGGGAGGTGGCGTTTTGGCTCATAGGAGCAAATGCTCCTATTATACAAAATAATTAAAAAATAATTTTAAAAATGTCAAAAGAATCTGACATAAATTTTTTGTTGTACATCGTGACATTCTATGTTAGTGTACAAGTTTTTATGGAGAAACAACATTTTATGTGGTGTGTACAAAAAAGATAAAAACATGTCCTGTACGTAGTCGTGTTATAGCATCAAAATTTGTCTTTTTTACTGGAGCCACAAATTTTTATATTTTTTTTTGAAAACTTGTGTACGAACATAAAATGTGTAGATGTACATGAAAAATTTTAGTTTAGAATTTTTTGACACTTCAAAATGTTGATTCACACAATGGGAGCAAATGCTCCTATGAGCCAAAGTGAATATTCCTACTTCATGCCCAAAATTAATTAAGTTTCAGTACCTATCTTTTTTTAATAGTTTCAGCATAGGTTTTTAGGCGGGATCGAAGCCCACGCCCAGGCGTAGCGTAAAGTAAAAATCCTTTTTTTGAGGTAACCCAAAGTAAAATCTGGAGATGGAACTCTTTTCAGCGTTTCAATTCATTTAAATTTAACCTGAAAACCCCACCGGTAGATTCCTCCATTCGCCACGCGCAGGCGCTTCGATTCTTATGCATGCGAACAATTATTCGGTTGCTCACACCGTACCACAACTGGCTAACCATTTTTAATTAATTTGCACCTACTGATTAACCACTATTAATTACACGCATGCACAAGTACTACTAGTACTACACTACTACTCCAATTTGTTTGCTTCAATAATCTACAGTACTCCATCCGTCCACAAATAAGTGGACGCACGCGGTTTTCAAGAGACTTTAATTTTTTTTGTAAAAAAGACCCTCATTCCTTCAATCAATCTGCTCATTAATCAAGAAGTTGCTTTGATTTAGGCGCTAATAAATGGTGTGCATGCTAGTACTCCCTCCGTCCTAGTTTGTAAGTCACAGTTTTTGAATATCTTGGCCCAAGGTACTAGCTGATTGGGTCTCATTTTCTCTCTCTCATTGGTGCATGCAGCCCCTTTCTCTCTCTTATTGGTGCATGCATTCTTTTTCTCTCCCTCATTGGTACATGCAACTCCTTTCTCTTACTCATTAAATAAAATTATGCCTTAGAGGTGGGAGTTATGGGACAAATAGTTTTTAGAAATATGACTTACACTCTAGGACGGAGGGAGTACCAATAAAACAACATTGAGAAACCAAAATTAATTAATGGAAGCTGAGATCAAGGCATGCACTAGGGGTCTAAACGTAAAATATACCAAGAAGTCTAGATGTACACTTATTTGTGGATTTCTTAAAAGGCTAGATGTCCACTTATTTGTGGACGGAGGGAGTACATCCTTATTTCAAGAATTATTTAGACACACGTTCAAAACGTACATAGTGGCGCGTTTCGTTTTTCTTTTCGTACGGAGTAGGAAACAAGGCGATGAATTAGTGAATAAATCAAGTTTTGATTCCATAGCGAGTTGATGCATCAAATTAAATAAGCATCTCTCACGACGGTGGGCGCCGTCATTTCTCGGTCCATGGAGCTGGAGCGCCTCCTCGATCTATTCCGTGTGCGCATCTATTCCGTGTGTCATCCATCGACTCATCACGTCTCCACAAAATTCTCGTTCGTAAGACATATCCGAGAAAACTCCTTATGAGACATGGCCGTCTCGGAGGCCAGCCGCCCTGAACCCCTCGAGCCAATTAGATCACACTAATCGCATACATGTGGATCGTCTTCGTGTTAAACTCGATTGGTGTCTTCCATCTGGGATGAATCCAACGGCCAGAGATAGCCTCATCTCAGCTCCCGAGGCGCCAGCAGACTCACACTAATTGCACACTAATTGCGTTGTTGAACCCAACCTAACCAACCAACCTCAAAAAAAAAACCAACCAACCTCGAGAGGCAGCCAGCAGACTCCCCACTGCTCTCCTCTCCCTGATCGATCTTGCCGCCGGCACAGTCCCTCCGCCGCCTCCCCCCTCCTTCCCTCGCCGGACATCATCCACCGCTCCTCTAATTCCTCACCGCAGCGCCGACCCGCCTCCTGGATGAATACACAACGGAAGAGGATCCGCGTGGCTCCTGGTGGTGGCCGCCCGAGCAGCGGCGACAACAAGGGCGGCCAGACCGTGGCTCTCGCCGCCGCGCGCCGGACGCCGGCAGGGGGATCGACGGAGGAGGGCCTGGTGGTGGCCTGACCAGGATGCTGCAGCCGGCGACCACCTCCCCGACCTTCTCCCCACGCGCGCCGGCAACATCCCTGGACCTGCTGCTCCAGACGCCATCCACCTCTCCGTCCCGCTGCAGCCTCCAGTCCAGGTGAGCATCCTCCCATATCCCGTTGCTCTCTAAATCACGTTGAGTGAAATTCTCTTAATTTCTGGGTGGGTTACAAGTATTCTTTATTGACCTTACTTTCCGTGGATCTATGTTCAGATATGCCTCACCTCACACGGCAATTGATCTCAACTTTTATGCTCCCTCAACAATTGATTTAGGGACACACCATGCATAATTGTTTGCTTGGACTGTGGGATATGATTAGCAGGCAGCGGGTTTGATCATGCATTCTTCTGCAGGACACGGCTATTCTCAGCAGTAGACTGCTCATATTAATTAGCCAAGTGTGCAAATGCTGCTCGCCAGAAATGATAGTATATTCTACTGAATCTTTATATGTACCTGACAACTGTAGTTTCGAATTGGTAATCTTGTATCTTCATCAAGTTATCATACCTGCACGTGTATGCCACCCAGAGCATAGTTTATGGATGCTGGTTATGCAAGGGCAAGACCTTATGTAAAATAACATGTTCAGATCCGTGTTTGAAGAAGCAATAGCCTTTTTGAAGTGAAATTGTATGCACTCTGTTTTGCTTACATACACTAGTAGTAGATCCCTGTCCTCATTTTGTTCCTGGTTGAATGGGTTACTTGTGTTACCCCAACGTTTTAACCATGGGCAGTGAGTTCTCTGTTTTTTCCAGAAAATTCAATGGCTCTTCTCTACTCTGAAATTTTCAATCTTTGCTTTTGGTTACCAGGAACGCTTGGACGGGCCTGACACGGATAAGAGCAAAGCCGCGGTGAACTATTTGGTGTTTGACTGAACTTTGCTGAGAGCAGCGCCTACGGCCTCGCCATGCTCGTCCGCCTCCTCGGCCACGTCCTACCTCTCCGCCATCCAGCTATACATAGCAACTAGCCTCACCATCTGCAGGTAATCAAATGGTTCTAGTACTGAACATTTTCTTACCGCAAACTTCAGAATCGACCACTGGTTTGTTGATCCTTGCCTGCAAACTCATGTGCAAGGAGGTGCACGGGGAGCGAAACGGATTCCTGGAGCAGCGTTGGCAGCGAGAGGTTTGTAGGGCCAGCATACAAGTGTTGACTTGTCATCGAAGCCTGAATATCCAGTACATGGAGTGGGACTGACCTTATGGCACAGTGCCTGTCTATCTCATAAGGTGTCAATCTTCTACCACTGCTTGCTTCAAGTTTGGAATTGGTTTTCCCTCAAAAAAAATTGGAATTGGTTTGTCGGCGATCCTGATCATCGGTTGTTGATGGAGCAAGTGTTAGAGCTGGCGCACTATTATCATTCCAAAATACTTTTCGTATCTATCATGTTGAATGAATGTGTAACATCGGTGGGGAAAAACCACACATGAATCCCTCTCTGCCACGGTGTTCTAGCGTTACGGTTCGGTCCCAATGTATGCGGGACAATACTCTGATTGTTAGCCCACCAATTTTCTCTAGGAAATAAAGACACTGGGTGGGTTGCCCATGCCGCTTTACTCCCTCCTGAAGAATAAAAGAAAGCTTTGGCTGCTGCCTTTTAATTGATGCTATTAGAACATAGCGTCTAGTGGTGAGAAGCTGCTCTGGTTCCCGAGGAAGGTTGGCCTCCAGATTTTTAAGCTTGTCCTGGTCATCACATACGTCCTTTATTGATTTTTTTTACTTTTATTTCCTGTTCATGGATGAATGGCTTGGCGGTAGAGAGAAGCATGCCATGTGGGAAAGCGGGGAAATCTGTTTTCACTTGATTAGAAACTTGTTGGCTTTTTCATGTATAAAACTCGGTTCTTTTTCTTTCTTTCATAGTTCTTTGATTATCATTCGTAGGTGGTAATGAAACTATCATTCTTACTTTAAGGAACTACTTACTAGACATTTCTGTTTTCTATAAGGTTTCCTTAATATCTTATTGCAGATAATCATGGCTGCGGTTTATGGCTCGGCATCGACATCGCCGGTGGATCCACCCCTGGAGCTAGGCTTCCACTTGTCTCTCGCGCCGAAGTAGACTGGTGGTGATCTCTCTTGGCAGCGGATGAGGGGCGCTGCTGGTGTGGCCAGAGAGAGCAATGTCGTCCTCGCGTCCTGCTGCTTGTCATCAACTATGGCGATGAGGTAATCCCAGTCTCTTGAATCCTACTGGTTTCCTATGCATAGTTGCTGCAGATGGTGATCTCCTGCGTGTTCTTGCCAAATGCAAGGAATATGCTAGGAGAGAGTAGGATTTCCATAAGAAATCTTTCTAGGAAAATTCGGTGTCTTGAGGCTAGACTGGATGTATGTACATGCTTGCACAATGTTCAAATTATACACATGTTTTCTCTAATTTGCAGAAGCCGTGTAGACAACTAGTGACCTTTGTGTTGTCACCTGCGCCCCTTCATATTTCATTGTGATGTGATCGTCTTATAATTGTACCTTCGTTCATGTTGTTTTGGGTAGAGGGTTAAGTCCCTTTATTTGGGTACATGTTTTGCTCTATATTTTTTTTAACAATGGCGAGCCTCTGCTTCGCTTCATACTATTCTTTTCGTGTTGTGGAGAATTCTTGGTAAGAATTTTCTCTGGTTCTACCAAAATATGTTTTGTCTTTACTTGACTTCCCAGGCATAATTAATCTTTGAACACTGTTTTTCTTGACTAAACAAAAAGAAGGAAAATTCTTCACCTGGTATAGTTTGCTCTGGTCTGTAAAAGTGCGAGTGGCCGAGTGTATGTATGTGATTCTTTATAAAAACTGTGTTTGTTTGATCCTGATGTAGTTCATATAATGCGATTTCATCCGATTTCAGAGCAGTTGGTCGCCCTTGATAGGCTGGTTCGTTTGTTGCGGTCACCGAAACAATAAAAAAGCATATTGTCTCACAATTTGTTTGCTCTGAATCTGTTAGTAGGTACTACCAGCTACTTTCAGATTTTTGTTGTGCAGACAATTCAGACCTGATGGTCTTTTTGATGAGTAGTAAAGCATGTCTTAATTTTAACCATTAAAATGAAGAAAACACATGCTTTCTTATGTCAAACTAATTTGCCTAAATTCAAAGCTCAACCAGATAATCATCAGCTGCTGCAGTTTGCAGTGTCTTCCCACTGGACTAACTCCGAATATTTTTTGCAATTTTTTTTATAGAGGTTCAACTGTAGAGAATACCACATTGTCTTGCGCAAGGATTTGACAAACAGTGATGTTGGAAATATCGGAAGAATTCTGCTGCCAAAGGTAGATCCTAGCATTACTCTATCGATTAATCAAAACGAAAGTTATCTGTTACATGTGGTTATGCCTTGTATTTCACTATTCTAAATTTTGCAGAGGGATGCCTTCCAGCTTTGCTTGAACGGGATGGCCTGATACTAAAGATGGATGACTTCAAGCTTCCCGCTACATGGAACTTTAAGTACAGGTGATCACTAGTTCAGGTTTATATATTTTTTTCCGCGATAGCTTCATAGTGTTGGAGCGTTTATATCTGCCCCTTGTTCATTAGTTCAACTGTACCATACTGATACAATATACTTACCAGGTTCTGGCCTAACAACAAGAGCAGAATGTATATCATTGAAAGTACTGGTGTGTTTTAACATCGAAGTGAGCACTTAATTCTTTTTTGTAAGTTCATACCGGTGCTTGATAAATTGCATTGTCTTAATCTCAGGAGAATTTGTGAAGTCCCATAGTCTCGAGGCAGGATACACACTCATCATCTACAAAAGCCTGGAGTCCTGAAAATTTGTACGTGAAGATTCCACACTCTACCCAGTTTATCTTATGAATAGATATTCCAAAGTTTAGGCGTCAGCATTTTGACTGTACTACACTACATTTACTTCTGTTGTGGTGCAGCAGGTGCTTATGTTATATTGTAACGTCACATTCTAAAGTAAATGATGAATTTATCTGAATCGGCTAATATTTTAGCTATACTGAGTGCCTTTTGCTTTCTACCACGGATAGCAATTTGGACAGGGATTTTTGCGTACAACTTACTATTGCAGTTTTCTGAATTCGAATAATTAGCAAAAAGACTAAGGAGCATTTGAACACAATGACAGTAGCATTGGTTACATTTTAAGTGTTACAAACAAGTTACATTTAACATGATTTCATGCTACTCTCGTTGTTGGCTAGTTGGATTGCATTTTGAGTTCAAATGCTCTGCATATGTTACACGTAGAAAGTTTACACTTGCTGCTTCTTTTCTGAAAATAAAAAAAAAGGCTTGCCTTATTGACACAGAAGTTCAATATGACTCTTATTTGCAATTGGATATTTGGATGTGCTTTGTCATCTGTAACTGATCATCTCTAATGACTTTTTTCTCTATATGCAGTTGGCATGTGATTTTGGGATACAGAAGAATTTCAGAAGAATACTCACCAAGCCTCCCGATTCGGTCGTCACCGCCTTAGCTATGTCCCTGCATGATTTCCCTGGCCGACGTGGGGTGTCAGACATTAGGATGCGACGCCGGCGACACGAGTCACTTAGGGGAGAACCCATCAGCAGGCGCAGGCTTCTGGTGTCCGCGTCCTTCACCGCCGGTGGCCACGAAATCCAGCGGGGGCGTGGCAGCACTCCGAGCGGTTACAACTACTGCTCTCCGATGTCGTCCACTCGCAGCAGTCTATGAACTGTCCACAACTACCTCGTCAGGGACGGCTCCCTCCATGTCTGCAACACCATACAGACACGCAGGTGACCGTCGTACATGCACATTTCTTGCAATCCTATTTTGGGTGGCTTGTTATGGGACAAAGATCGAATATTCTCTGATTGCTTTGATTGTTGGGGGTTCCAAGAAAAAAATATGCACGCGTAACAATGCCAGAACATTATTTTAGCCTTTAATAACTCAAAGAACTTGATAGCTGGCCTGTTGGTAGAATGGTTCTGTTAGAGCGTTAATTACTCAAGTTCAAATTCAATTGACTTCTACGTTTTATTTAGCCTGTAGCAAGTAGTAGAACATGTGCAGTTGCTTCTTTACTTTTGAGCAATTAGCCTGCCTGATGCAATCTCACACTTCTGCAAATTATAAAAAAGTCTAAATTCTTACTCCACTGTGTTTGTTTTGTTTTAAAAGGTGTTTATTTGCTTGGTCGCTTGCTGATTTGTCTTGTCTCCTCCAGAGGGATGTATTGGTTCCTGCTGTTGATGGCAGTGACCTGATTGCAAGTTCAAAGACGGGAGCTGGAGAAGGCAGTCTTGGGTACACATTTATCTTGTTTTTGCAACTACATGTAACGCAGCAACATAATTAGTTGATCACTAACTATGTTTTTTCCTCCTTTTTGTAGGTGAGGTCATTTCCCTCGAGATTTGGTTACATTTGTACACAATGGCAATAGCATTGGTTACATTTTAAGTGTTACAAACAAGTAAAATTTTGGTAGGATTTCTCACTGCTCTCGCAGTTGGCCAGTTGGATTCCATTTTGAGTTCAAATGCTTTGCATCTGTTACAAGTAGAACATTTGCACCTGCTGCTTCTTTTCTGAAAATAAAAAGGCTTGGTGTATTGACCCATCAGTTCAATATATAACATTTATTTGCAAGTGGATATTTGGATGTGTGGTTTGTCATCTGTAACTGATCATCTTTAATGACTTATTTTTCCTAAATTTTGGTGTGCCGGGTTATGGAACGTTTAGATGATTTTCATCGCTCAAACTCTTCATTTTTCTTTAATAATAATTGTTATCTCTGATATGCAGTTGGCCTATCAATTTGTGGATAAAGAGGAATTTCAGAGGTTACAGGATCTCAAAACAGCTTGGTGAATGGTGAGTATTCTTCTCACACTTGAGAATTCATACTGAAATGTTTGCATTCTACTTTGCTAGTTCTGGCAGAATTCTAAATGGAGTCCCATATCTTATATTCATTTTTTCCTAGTTAAATTTTTTAAAGTATCATTAATGTAGTTTCATCTAAGACAACTGTATCCTTAGCTACATCTACAGTGTGTATTTGATCAAGCTGGCTGTTAGTCACATAGCCTCTTCAATCTGTGGATGCTATTTATTTTACCCGATCGGTGTTTCGTGTTGTCTTTTCTTTCCTTCTTTTATTTTATCTTTTCTTTTGTGTCGTGGATGCCAAGTCATGGGGAGCAGAAGCGGCCTCATCTGCTTTTCTTTTGTGTGTTTTCAGGTCCATGATACGCCCTGACCTCGTTGGTCTCGGAGCAACCTGGACTCAAAAACCGCTTCTTTTTTTTAGAAGCCGAAGTAGGACTTATCCGTCCGTGGACAACATCTCGGAGCACTACACCCACAAGGTTCGAGCACCTTCTTCTGCTCCGGCCAGTCCCTCCGTCATCAAGGCCCTACTTTGAATCCAACCCAAGCAGCTATTGTGTGTTTCCTTCTACTTTGTGGCTTCACAATTTTGTAGAGGAATCATTTTTGATGAATTACATTTCTAATATTTAGTTGTCTGCTACTTCACTTGATTAAAACGACATCATTACTAGATTAAATAACAATATATGGTCTAGTATGGTGCGATCCTGAATGATGATGGAATATGTCCATCCATATTCTCTAAAATTTTCAGTCCATCTCACTCTAGTTAGGAAGAAATGTTGACACTTGTGAAATACATATGCTTTCTACTGAACTATCGTGTGATGCATGTCATTTGTGTGATAGATGTCATTTTGTAGCTCGGTGAAGTTAAGTTTCCTGTAGACAATCTTGGGATGTTTTATACTGACAAAAGTGGACAGAGTTATTTACTTTCAGCAAAACACTTGAAAAAATGAAATGATGTATGACTTTTGAAACTAGGTTAAGGTTTAAAAACATGAGTATTTTCATCCATTATTTCTTACTTACTTAAAAGCAGGTACCCTATCCTTTTGTAGCTTTCTGATCCTAAGCACTTATCTAAGAATATCTGAAATTTGTATGTTTTTTGTCTGTGGTAAGGTCACTGATTACAAACTTGTCTGCAGCGAACTGCTGCAAATCTGAGCATCTAAAAAACCAATGAACTGGGCACTAGTTATAGCATTTGTTTTGAGCTGTTCTGCTGTTGTGAACCCTTGTCTTGGATTACGGTCGTCATTGTTTCGTCCGGATTGATCTTCTGATATATCTGATAACTTGTATTAGTGATGGTATTTAGCTGCGGTTCATGCTGAAAAACTTTCTTCTGCCTTCTATATAGGTTGTTGATTTTGGCCTTGCACATGCACCCAGAACTGGTGCTATCAAGTTTAAAGTTGTGAACACGGACATACAAGGAACTCCAGGTGAGTGTCACGATATGAATCGGATAATAACCAAACTACTTAGAAGGCTACGTTAATATTCAGTCAATTATTACATACCATTTGTGTTCACCTCTCATATATTGGATGAACTGCAGGGTGCATGGATCCTGGTGGTAACCTAGGAGTGGACAGAGAAGAGTGACATATCCAGCTATGGCATGCTACTACTGGATCTGGTCACCGAGCAAAGAGTGATCCATGACAAGAAGATCCCGGTGGAGTGGAGAAGAGCGACATATACAACTACGGCATGCTGCTACTGGATATGGTCACTGAGCGTAGAGCGATCCAGGACAAGAACCTGGTGGGGTGGGCGCGCATGAGTACCTGTCCTCGTTCAGAGCCGAGCTGGGTTGACCTGGGGCTTTGGGGCTTGGTCGACACGGGGTAGCTGCACTAGGCAGTTGGTGTCATGAGGTGATGCACCCGGTGGGAAGGGGGGTAGGTATTGCCCATCAGGCAAGTGTGGTGAATGTTTTTGGCTAGACCCTCGGAACAACAACTATGGTGACAGAATGGCCGGTAAAGTAAGTACCTTTTTCCCCTTTTCCCTCCTCCCTAACCTGCTTGCCTTGGATGTGTGTTAACTGAAATTTGCATAGCTCATGTTGATGTTCTGGAGGCCATCCTTGGTCAACACCGTCTTCTTCACGGTGCCCACAACCCTGCTGCTGAAGACTAATGCCTTCAGCTACTTCTGGTTGTCGTCTGCCTAAGATCATGCTTCTTCTAAGAGATGAGTGGCTCCTTTTCCATCAGGATTTTGCTTGTATTTTGGGTTAAGATCCAAAGACATTTCCACCTCCAGTGAAACTATGCATGAAATGGTCGAGGCCATGTGTGGCACAGAAAGGTAGTTCATTGACCAGTTCTGATAACACTTGAACTATTTCTTTGAATCAGTTGCTCACTGCTTTTAATCTGCACATTTCAGCCCGTAGTAAGATTTAAGTCCTACTACTGCGAAGCATACAACATCTTACTGAACAACAACAACCTTATAATGAATCTTTTCAGATTAACGGAGAGATAAAATATTCCAGCCATCTCTTCCTATGGGAACAGAGTCCTCAATGTCATTTCATTTGTTTTACAAGCTTGTGAAATTTGTACGAAGAAGATCAGAGAAACTTATAATTTCATATACTATTTTCCCTTTATATTGAGGGTTCTGTGTTGGTGCTCGCTTTAAATAACGGCAGAAATGCTAAGCAATCTATAGTTTATGAGGTCGACTATTTCCTTACTAGATTTTGGCTTAAGAATAATATGATAACAACTGAATATTGCTTTCTGTGTGGCATGAATACAATGATATCCCATTAGGCCATTTCTGGTTTGCTTTTGTGGCTCTAATTTTGTAGTTATATGTCCTGTAGTTTATAACTACATAGTATTTTTTTGTCCATGCCTGTCATGGATATATGCCTTGTCCTTTGTTATGGAGCTTCTTCAATTTTGAACATGTTCCACATATTCAGTCATGTAATTTCAAGTGTTGGATAATTTTCTGCCAAGTAACTTAGTATACCTTAAATATGAACATTGTTAATATAACTTTATCCTTGCGTTTTGACTATAAAATGTGTATATAATATATCTTATGAATTATATCTTTTATTTATAAAGTTTGAAGTGTTACTAGCCACTGAAAGTTGTTTGGTCACTTGACAAACTGCTAGTTGTTGCCCAACACACAAGTACCATATCAATTCATGCATGGTTCTGTTCAACTGATTCGTCTTTCTGTTGAACCGAATGCAGGAGACGAGCCATATATATGTCGTGCAGCAGCGGCACCACCTACCCTCATGCAGCAGCTTTTCATCGGCAACAAGCAAGACACCCCACTCAGGGCATTTGACTTGGGCTTCTCCATGCATGGTGTGACCAGGTTGTCCATCCAGGTCTCTCCATATCTCTTGGTTTGCTCTATGATGGTTGAACTCTTGTAATTGTGGTTAATCGAAGGTGCTTGTGTATGCTCACTTTGCGTGGATGATATTGGCCATGTTGTACCTGTACATTGCCTCGATACTGATAGCCTAATCGGTTTGTCTTTTTTTATGCTCAATTGATTGTGTGGTCAGTACCTGTGTATATATCAATCATGGGCTGTGCTAGTGATTTTAGAAGTGTCCTCGTATCAAATGTCTAGGACTGGTTGTTGCTGGTCAGAAATATGTTATTTTAGACTTAGGTGCAATAACAATGGATAGTCCTGGGGCAAGTGAGTCTTAGTTTCATGAATTTGTCTCTGGTAACAATGATGTGCTATTTTTGTCCTGTTAAATGTGCCAGCTTATCATATATTAGTAATTGGCATACATTTTGTGCATCATTTGTCTCTACTATTGTTGCATATGTAAGAGGCCCTTCCATTAGCTGAATGTACGGAACTAATGCAATGTTGTAACCTCAAAGTTTTCTTTGAATGGTTCCTTTTATGCATTTTTTGTTATAATCTTGACTTGGTGTACTCACCGTGATAGCGGGATGACGCCTCACCGTGCAACCCCAGCACGCTAATACTGACTAATGTGTCAAAATTACCTGGACTGGTCCTCAAAACGGGGTAGAGAACATGACGACGATAGGGACAACAGTCCAATACCATCAGGTGGTTCTAGTTTGTGCTTACTAGTTTCCTGGTTCTGTAAGTAGGTAATGGTGGTCCTCATTAACAATGAAATAACAATGATGTTAGCTAGAGTCATACTAATATAGACTTTGCTCTTGTGTATGTAATCGCTGCTGGCAATTGATAATTTTGGTGACACAAACAGTTTTGGTTCGATCTTTAATTTGGTGGAATGCTTTGATGTACAAATTAACCTCTACTATTTCTTATGTAGTACATTATTGGTTGTCTTTGTTTTTCTTACCTTGATGAACTAGTCTTCATTTTCACAACTGCTTGCTATTGTATATATGCTAGTACTTCTATACTACTTGCATGTTATTTCATCACATAAATGACTAAATGAGCACTAAAATTTCTAAATTGCAGTAGTAAATGAGTGTGCACTCTATTTCGGTTATGAGTCCTGAAGAAGATGCAGTATCCATGTGGAATTCTATATGTTAGGCAGTATCTTTGCAGGGATCTACTTTAGTTTTACATGTACTAATTTTCATCTTGAATTTACCGGTGTGATGTCCAATAGCTTGTCTGGCAGCTGCATTCCCTTGTGCGCTATAGCTCTGTTACCTGCTGTCAATAAACTGGTTCACTGTGTACATGTAGGATATGCTGAAGAAAAGGAAGAGAGAGCTATTACCGATTGTGGATGCTCGCTGCAGAAGAGCGTGATCTTTGGATGCCTCAACTTGGCGAACATCCTAGGTGAGGCAATGTCTTTCCAGGGGCTCGACTTCGGCGTTCGGCGGCGTTCGAGGTGCCTCAATTTGGCGAGAATCCTGGGTGAGACATTCAAGTGCCTGATATGATTGATGCTCCTTTTCTTTTCACTATCTCTTACACTGCGTTCAAGTCTAAGGGTGATGGAAGTTGACCGAGTTATTGTTTTGATGTTCCTGTCAATATGATCCTCCTCTCTTGTGGAAACAACCATGGATCCAACTTTTACTCATGCTGGTTGGCTAGGTTCGAGGAGAAATTGGGTCGCTTCCTGATCAATGTTGAGCTTGAGGTTTTCTAGATGTTAACTAATCAATGTTATTCTAGGTTGTTGGGTGTGATGTCTCCAACCTCACCAATGACGCCAAACTTTAGTTGACTGCGTCTGCATGCACAAGTGAAGGCGAGAAGGTTTCCTTGATCCGCGGTGTCGGGCAGCTTTGACGCCTTATCAGATGGGGCCAGATGGCTGCCACGACGCTTGGAATCCCACCCCGCATGGTCTCAAGCACAACTCCCCTTTAGTTGAAACAAATTTTTATGAGAGGAGAGACAAATTTTTTTTTTTATAAAACGGAGCCAAAAGCTTATTATGTACATTTCTTATGAGTTGGGAGGGGAAAACATGAGTCTGAAAGTTTTGTCTTTGCGGGTTATCTAGAATGTCATTTTACATGCCATGTTACAATGGATGTGTTAGTAAGCGAGGAACCTACTACTTTGGTTCAAGTTTACCTGATCGTCTTGCTTATCATCTCATTGATTGCATCATGTATTTGGTTAGAATGCCAAGCTCGTGCAGATATGCTCTTCGTTGGCACGCGATATTGCTCTCTGTCTAAGAAACGTTTGCACGTTTTCAGTCAGTTTCAAGCCGTAGAATTTCTGTTACTCGTTGATGAATGCCTGCTGCATTCAGTTCATTCTTATACAAAGGTAACACGATATGTGTTGTCAGTTTGTTTGGTTTACCAATGCTATTTCTGGTACTTCGAAGCCAAGAAACAACATCTAAATCGAGAATTGATATTTCTGTGATAAAATCCAGATTATTCAGAACTTGCGAATATAAATCTGAACTCAATGATAAATTTAATTCAAATCTGAATTAAAGGATAAATTTACTCGGGAGGGAAGTAATGGAGAAAGGAAAGGAAAGAAAGAGATGGTGCAGAAGGTCATCGTTGCTAAGTTGCTAACCAACCAGTCATCCATACAATGGATCTGCGCCAGGGCAACTCAAATGCCATTCTAGCAATTATGTTCCTTTTGTTTTGTTTCCAAGGCTTTGAAGAGATCCAAGCCAGAGTGCTACCTCTTGGTTTTGTGGTGTTCCTTTAGTTTTCCTGACAGTAATCGATTTGCGCGATCTCCCATTTCATGTTTGTGAAATGAGTGTTTAGAGTTGTTGATACTACTATCTTCCCGAAGTTGATAGAACAGCCTCGTATGGTGTAGCTGGATGGGCACTCCATCTAATACGGATGGGCACTAGTGATGTTAACCATGCAGAATACTACTATATAAGGAGTGTCCACCACACTAGTGATGATTACCATGGAGAATAAGAAGAGCCCTCCGGGTCCGGCGCATGCACAGCTGCCATGCCATCACCTAATTAAAACACATTGATCTCAGCTGCCTGGCTGCCATGCCATCACCTAATTAAAACACATTGATCTCCTTGCGTTAATTAATAGGAGTGTTTAGTATTACGAGATGAGCCCCACCATCCACGTCATGAATCCATGGTACTGTACTTTGCATCTTAGCCATTCGCCTATGTCCATCGTTAACAAGAGGAAGCAACTAGTAGAATCAAATATTGCTTCCAATCTTATCCTCTTCCCGCCATACCACTCCTCCATTCCATCAAAATTCAAACTTCAAACCTTAAGCTCCCTTCTATAAATATGAGGAGGGGAGAAGCCTGCCGCGTGCGGCTAGCCGCGACCGACCGACTTAGACTTTGATCTTTGTCGAGGAGAGGAGAGGAGAGGCCAGCCACGCTTGTCAAGGAGAACGAGGCGAGGGTTGGCAAGGCTTTAGGCGAAGCTCCCCCCTGACGGCCGCCCAAGTGCAAGGAGATGGAGAGGAAGATGTTGCCTGACGCCAAGGAGTACAGCAGCAGCAGCAACAAGTCCACTTCAGTCGTCGCCACGGACCCAACCCCCGAGCGAGCATGGCAGCCGCAGCGACGGCGGCGCCGCAGCCGGCCATCGCCACCACGCTCTCCACCCATTCGCGAACAAACTAAACGGACAAAAATTAGCACATATAATGATGCGTTGTAGAACTAAAAACATTTTTTCCGGAATTTCTGGAGCGACGGATAGTTGAGCCCTAGTTCAAATCCGGTCGGTTTCAGCGGATTCGGCGGGACACCGCCGAAAGCCGCATGGTTTCCCAAAAGCTAACGCATGCACATGACATTTGATAGGTGGTGCATAGGTGGTCTACTATCATCGCACGGAGGTTTCTCGTCATACTAAAATGCGCCCCATGTAGCTGCTTCACAAATAGAAACCGTTTGGGCACGCTAAAAATGAAAAGATGGTCGCCGTGGGTCGGATTAGAAATCCGCACCCGGGGTCTTGCTTCCCATCCTAGAGCCCACTCACGTGCCAAATATGATCTCGTTTTGGCAAACTATGCCATGCCGAGGCCGTTTCCCACCTCATTTCCCCTAAAATCCATAGAACTCCGGAGGTGATAGCCCTTTTCGTGAAGGGTTTTTCAAAATAATTGCCATATCCTAGTTTTGACAAACGGAATAGTTACTATAACATATAAAATGACGCCACGTGGCTCAGTGGGATTTTTTGACTTCGTTCAAACTGCCATCTGGCCAAAACAGGCCCCCCGGGACATGCGGTATCGCCGTACCGGGCGTGCGGGTGCACCCATTCGCGAACAAACTAAACGGACAAAAATTAGCACATATAATGATGCGTTGTAGAACTAAAAACATTTTTTCCGGAATTTCTGGAGCGACGGATAGTTGAGCCCTAGTTCAAATCCGGTCCGTTTCCAGCGGATTCGGCGGGACACCGCCGAAAGCCGCATGGTTTCCCAAAAGCTAACGCATGCACATGACATTTGATAGGTGGTGCATAGGTGGTCTACTATCATCGCACGGAGGTTTCTCGTCATACTAAAATGCGCCCCATGTAGCTGCTTCACAAATAAAAACCGTTTGGGCACGCTAAAAATGAAAAGATGGTCGCCCGTGGGTCGGATTAGAAATCCGCACCCGGGGTCTTGCTTCCCATCCTAGGGCCCACTCACGTGCCAAATATGATCTCGTTTCGGCAAACTATGCCATGCCGAGGCCGTTTCCCACCTCATTTCCCCTAAAATCCATAGAACTCCGGAGGTGATAGCCCTTTTCGTGAAGGGTTTTTTAAAATAATTGCCATATCCTAGTTTTGACAAACGGAATAGTTACTATAACATATAAAATGACGCCACGTGGCTCAGTGGGATTTTTTGACTTCGTTCAAACTGCCATCTGGCCAAAACAGGCCCCCCGGGACATGCGGTATCGCCGTACCGGGCGTGCGGGTGCACCCATTCGCGAACAAACTAAACGGACAAAAATTAGCACATATAATGATGCGTTGTAGAACTAAAAACATTTTTTCCGGAATTTCTGGAGCGACGGATAGTTGAGCCCTAGTTCAAATCCGGTCGGTTTCCAGCGGATTCGGCGGGACACCGCCGAAGCCGCATGGTTTCCCAAAAAGCTAACGCATGCACATGACATTTGATAGGTGGTGCATAGGTGGTCTACTATCATCGCACGGAGGTTTCTCGTCATACTAAAATGCGCCCCATGTAGCTGCTTCACAAATAAAAACCGTTTGGGCACGCTAAAAATGAAAAGATGGTCGCCCGTGGGTCGGATTAGAAATCCGCACCCGGGGTCTTACTTCCCATCCTAGGGCCCACACACGTGCCAAATATGACGTCATTTCGGCAAACTATGCCATGCCGAGGCCGTTTCCCACCTCATTTTCAATGAAGTCAACTAGATTTAAACTAGAGATACTTGATCTAATGCACATGATTTTTGGGTAAATTAACTTTGTAGATTCAAAATATGATATGGATGTCATATTTGTATTCCTCTCATTTTTCTGATCAATTTAGACATATTATTTGCCAAATTCACATTTACCGATATTAATTATTTCATATTAAATAAAAAGACAAAAAAATAAAATTATTTAATTGTTTTTTCAAATTCTACATTATTATATATATATATTCATTGTTGTTTACTTAAGTAATTGATTAGAATTCAAAAATATAGAGGTGTGGCATCACGGCCAAAGGGTTAATATGATTGATATGGTAGTATTAACAACAAGGTGTCATTTCTTTCATGGAAGCTCATCCGAAGAGAACCAAGAAGTTAAGCGTGCTAGGGTGGGAGTAGTGTGAGGATGGGTGACCAAGTGGGAAGTTTGACTACAAGTGTAATTTGACCTAAGAAGATTAGGTGTACTAAGTGTGATTGTGAAAGATTAACAAGTTAAAAATAATAAGAAGAAAATTGAAAAAAAAATAAAAAAATATTTTTTGTTCAAAAAACATAATTTGAATATTTTTTCATCAAATAATTTGAAAATTTTGAAATACTATGCCGACGGTTATACCGTCGGCACAACAATCTACGCCGACGGCCAGTCTGTGCCGACGGTGATCGGGCAGTCCCCGACCAGAACTATGCCGACGATGCTATGCCGACGGTCACCGTCGGCACAGCCTGTGCCGACGGCCATCTGTGCTGTGCCGACGGCTGGCAGCCGTCGGGACACTGGAGCTCTCCCGTAGTGTATAGCGTTGTAATCAGATGAGTCAAGTAATGAGGAAGTGAGAGAAGATGTAGTCACGGTGAAAACCAAGGGGGGGGGAGAGTCTAGGTAAAGCCTTTGTAATTTTCCTTGGTGCGTGTGTGTGATCTTGAAAGAGTGTAGAGAGAAGGTCAGAGGAGCTTCAAGCTGCACGCGCGCCAGCGGCATGCCGTTCTCACCTCCGTTCGCCAGTCGCCGTGGGAAGCAGTCGGAACGGGTCTTCGCACAAGTGCATGCTCGACCTTGGTGTTGGTCGTAGCATGCTCTCGCCCTCATACGAGCTAGACGTCGAACCGCCATGCCGCTGGCACGCCATCGTGCTTGTCTGCGTGAGGAGAGTCCCGACCATTTTTGAGGTGCGCCCAAACGCGTGTGCGCCGGTGGGTCGTGCGTGGGTCGCCGGCGTCGTTCTGCTCCATCCATGTGTGTCCATGCCGCGAGCGACGCAGCTATGCCGCGCCTGTTGCACATTTGCGGTCAAGTCGTGGTGCTACACCTTGACGCTTAGCATGACGGCCTATAGGGTGGGGCAGAGGGGCGCTCACCCTGGCCCCCCATATGGTAGGGGTCTGGCGTAAGATTTGTTTGTGTACTCTTATCGGCGTCGCTCTGCTCCATCCATGTGTGTCCATGCCGCGAGCGACGCAGCTATGCCGCGCCTGTTGCACATTTGCGGTCAAGTCGTGGTGCTACACCTTGACGTTTAGCATGCCGGCCTATAGGGTGGGGCAGAGGGGCGCTCACCCTGGCCCCCCATATGGTAGGGGTCTGGCGTAAGATTTGTTTGTGTACTCTTATTAATATAACTTCTATTTATTTAGTCTAACTATTGGATGTCCCAAACTGTTATTTATCATGCCTCTACTTGGACTCCTCTTACCTAAAAGAAATACCCTAGAATTTATGAATCAATTTTATCGATGCCACAATTTTATGTCTAGCTTTTCCAAATTTGTAGAACAACACCGGCCACCGCCTTCCCGATATTATGAGTATTTATTAGTCGAGGGAAAAGATACAATCCGCAAGCAACTTTCCTTCTATTCCTAATAGTTATACTTATCCCCATCATACATGTTTGTCTAGAGACCGTACATTTTATCTTCTTATTTATTTTGTACCAAATATGTTTACTCTTCTGTTCACCTTTTACATGGGATACGAATCAGTTACTCTCATATTTTTTTCATGTGATTAATTCTAGAGGTACATATGCTATACACTGATAAAGTAGCTATTATTAGAAATATATATGATGGTATATAGTTCATCCGATCAACAAAATTAAGTATTTTTAAATGTCTTCACTGAGATTTCAAAGAACATGAGTCTATCAAATGTAAGGATTATTGGTTTCCTATTGCATTAGAATTATATTTTTCGTATGAAGTACTAATACTTTTTAAAACCTTTGGGTATGACCAAGCAACGGAGTTTGATAGAGATTGTTCTAAGACCCAAAACACCTATCATACTAAAGCTATAAGTAAATAATATAATACTTAAAAATATTAGGATATTTTGTAAACTTTATAACTGACGAGTCCATGGCTTGGTTCTCTGTGACACTCTTAATGGAACCAGGAGGCTTTGCCCCTTTATGTCTAATAAAAAAAGAGCTCTTAGCGCCAAGTAGTCAGGGGCACACCCCTTGCAAGTGGCATGTTCTTTGTCAGTACATTTAACAAGCACATGGTATATCGTACTGGATCTCGCTTTCAGATTTTTAGCCCCCCAATCCAATCCTGAGGTCTCCCTCCCCTGGTCGTCCCCCGCGGCGGCCGAAGGGGAGAAAACCTAGCCCCGCCCTCCCGCTCCCCCCTCTCCCCTCCCTCCCCTGCAGCCGTCGGCGTGTGCCGCCGGGCAAAGCCCGCGCGGTGCCGGCGGCGGCGGGCCTTCCCTTACCCGGCGCATGGCGGGCCGTGCGGGGCGGCGCTGCTCCACGGCAACGGTGCTTCTCGGGGGAGGTCGGCGGGGCCTGGCGCTGCGGCGGCCGGCGAGCTGCGTCAGGGGGCGTCCTCTCGCACATGGAGGCGGCGCCCGGCGGTGGTCGCTGCAGCCGCGCGTGGTGGCCGTGGTGGTACATGGCGGCCGGGCTTGATCTGGGCCTGTGCGGGCCGACGTGGGCCGCGGCTTCGGGGCGTGGTGGCGGCGCGTGGAGCTCTGTCTCCGGCGTGCTGCGTGGGCGCGGCTGCAGTGGTGGTTGGCCGGCAAGGGTGGCCTCCTCCCTCGGGCTCTTGCTGGCCACCGGTGACGCCGGTGGTGGCCGGCACTCCTCTTCGGCGACGGTGAGGCCGGTGTGGCTTCTTGCCTTTCTGGTGGTGGTCCAAGCCGGCGGTTGCATCTCCGTCCAGCGTCTCCAAGTTCGCCGCTGGCGACATTGGGGGTACGGTGAAGGACCAGGGTGAAAGCCCTGCCCGGTGCATCCGGTGCGGATCACGGCGACGCCTGAGGGCGCCACTTCCTTCCTGAAGGCGTGATCTTTGGTCCCAACCGTGCCTTCCCTCTCCTCTTGGTGCCAGGGGAAACCCTATGTCCGGTCATTCGGGCAAGGCGGCGGCGGCGCCACGGCGTCGTTCTCTTCCTGAAGACGTTGTCGAGGCTTCATGGGGAGAGGCCGATGTGTATTTGGAGGCTGGGCATTGTGATGCGCTGCTGGTGTTGGCTGCTGGCCAGGGCATGCGGCGTCGAGGCGCTATGTACGACATGGTGGATGCAACCAACTCTGCTGCTTCTCCAATTCCGAAGGATTCCTTCTCCTCGCCGACTCTTCTAGGCTCATGAGGGGAGGTACGTTGGTCCGGGCTGCCTTGGAGTCGCGAGCGTGCTATGGTGGTGTCTCGCTTGGTTCGTGACGCGGTTCGGTGGCTCCATGCTCCATCTCCTCACCTCTTTTGGTAGGATGTTGGGGGCGGGTAGCTCTCATCGGGTCGTTTGTAGCGGGGTGTTGTAAGCCGCTTGGCTATGTATCATCTTGGGTGTGTGTGGAGTTGTATCGGCCATCGGCCTCTTCTTCTATGTGATTGATACGTCTTCCAGGACGTATTCTCGAAAAAAAGATTTTTAGCCCCACGTAAATGAATAGCTGTTATTTACAAAAGAAAATCACCCACGGTAGATTTTGTTTTTTCATGTACATATGATATTTGATCATAAATTCAAAATGGAGCCCGTGATCAGATGCTCTGGCCTAATAGAGGCATTTCAAATGTCAAAAGAATTGAAAATTTCAACACATTTACATGTCCATGGCCTATGTTCACACATAAATTTTCAGATTTTTTTCGGAACTGTATAAAATAAATTGTGATCCAAAAGTTGCATTTACGTGACATTTTCTTTATTTTTACGTAAGATACAACATATGTTTTATTCACAAAACTTTTAAAACATGTTGATATTTTTTGTACAGTTTGTCAAACATAATAAAGTTTGACTTAAAAAGCTAAATTTAAATGACTTATTGTCTACTCCCTCCGTCTCAAAAGAAAACTGCTCAACTTTTTTTTTCTAAATGTGGATGTATCTATAATTAAAATATATATGCCTATACCTCCATATCTAGACAAAATTGAGCAACATTTTTTTAGAGACGGAAGGAGTAGCATAGATAATATTGAGATTATTATTTGAGAAATGTATATTTATTTTCCTTGGCAATACTTGTAATTTCTTAGTAACATATGTGTACATAAACTAATGGTCAAATACAGACTTCTATATCTAAAAACGGAATCTATATCAAGAAAAAACTAGAAATGCCAAAACTAATGGTCAAAGATATTGTGGACTATATCAACGTCTATGATATCATCTCTTTACGGAAGGAGCTAGTACTGATGCATCTTGGATGAAAAATATTTCCTCTGTCTTATCAAAATTATCTTAATATTTTTAAGATTTAGATGTATCTAAACACTATTTAGCATCTAAATACACCTAAATTTAAACCAAGGTATTGGATGTCATGTGCATAACCATCTTGTAAGACGGAGGAAGTACAGCCGGAGTACAGCCGAACCAAACCTGGCCTCGCCTCGCTCCAGCACGGCAACGCCCCGCCTCCGCCGCCGCCGCCGCCGCCGCCGCTCCTCCACTAGCCAATCTCCGGACTACGCCTGCGCCGCTCATCATCCTCCACCCCACCAATGTCCCGCCTCCGCCTCCGCCTCACCCACTGCTCCAGCACGCCGATGTCGCGCCTCCGCGCCCTCCGTCACAGCTCCTCCTCCACCTCCACCTCCCGGTGCTCAACATCCTGGTCTCCGGCCGCCTCCTTTGCTGCAGCCACGCAGCGCGTCCGCGCCGGAACGCTCAGCCCGGAGGACGCACACCACCTGTTCGACGAATTGCTGGGGCAGGCCACCCCGGTCCCCAAACGCTCCCTGCACGACTTCCTTGTTGCGCTCGCCCGTGCTCCGGCCTACGACGACCGCAGAAGCGGACCCGCTCTCGCAGTCGCTCTCTTCAACCGCGTGTGCCGAGAAGATGCCGGCCCCCAGGTAGCGGCGCCCACAGTCTGCACCTACAACATCATCATGGACTGCTGCTGCCACGCACGCCGACCGGACCTAGGGCTTGCATTGTTCGGCCGTCTCCTCAGGATAGGCCTGAAGACAAACCAGATCACCGCCAACACCTTCCTCAAGTGCTTCTGCGATGCAAAACGGACAAATGAGGCTGTGGACGTACTGCTTCATAGGATGTCTGAGCTTGGATGTGTGCCTGATGTTATCTCATACAACATAGTTCTGAAGAGGTTATGTGAAGATAGCAGGAGCCAGCAAGCACTTGACCTGCTCCAGACGATGGCGAAACAAGGAGGTGTCTGTTCCCCCAACGTGGTGTCATACAGCACGGTCATCCATGGCTTCTTTAGGGAGGGTGAAATAGGCAAAGCATGCAATCTCTTCCATGAAATGGTGCAGCAAGGAGTTAAGCCCACTGTAGTGACATACAGCTCAGTTATTGATGCGCTGTGCAAGGCCCGAGCAATGGATAAGGCAGAGCTGATCCTTCGGCAGATGGCTGATAATGGCGTTCAACCAAATAATGTGACATACAATTGCATAATCCATGGATATTCCACAGCAGGGCGGTGGAAAGAGTCAACTAATATGTTCAAAGAAATGACAAGCCTGGGTCTGATACCAGATATTGTTACTTGCAACTCGTTCATGACCTCCCTTTGCAAGCATGGAAGAAGCAAAGAAGCTGCAGAAATTCTTGCTGCCATGGCTGCCAAGGGACACAAACCTGTTATCATCTCGTACTCTATTTTGCTACATGGATATGCCAGTGAAGGATGCTTCGCTGATATGATCAATCTCTTTAACTCAATGAAAGACAACGATATTGTACCCAACTGCCATGTTTTCAGCATATTAATTGGTGCATATGCTAGGTGTGAAATGATGGATGAAGCGATGCTCATTTTTGCAGAAATGCGGGAACAAGGAGTGACTCCAAATGTAGTCACCTATTTAACTGTAATAGCAGCACTTTGTAGGATGGGTAGACTGGCCGATGCTATGGACAAATTCAGTGAGATGATTGCTGTGGGAATACAACCTGACAATGCTGTTTATCGGTCCCTAATTCAGGGTTGTTGTATACATGGTGATCTGGTTAAAGCTAAAGAGTTGGTTTCTCAAATGATGAACAAAGGTATCCCTCGTCCTAACATCGTGTTCTTCAATTCAGTAATAAACAGTCTATGCAAAGAAGGGAGGGTTATGGATGCACAAGATATATTTGAACTTGTTATACACATTGGTGAGAGGCCGGATATCATTACTTTTAGCTCACTGATTGATGGGTATGTCTTAGTCGGCAAGATGGATAAAGCACTCGGAGTACTTGATGCCATGTTCTCAGCAGGTGTTGAGCCTGATGTTGTTACATATAACACACTTGTGAATGGCTATTTTAAAAATGGAAGGGTCGATGATGCTTTGGCTCTATTCGCAGAAATGCTGCATAAGAGAGTTAAACCTACAACTGTTACATATAACAGCATACTGGATGGGTTATTTCGTGCTGGGAGAACTGATGATGCAAAGAAAAGGTTCCATGAGATGATCCAAAGTGGAATAACTGTCGACGTTTCCATATACAATATAATTCTTGGAGGGCTTTGCAGAAATAATTGTGCCAGCGAAGCAATCACATTGTTCCATAAATTAGGTGAAATGAATGTGAAGTTTGATATCAAAACACTCAATATCATGATCGATGCAATGTACAAGGTTCGGAGAAGAGAAGAAGCTAAAAAATTATTTGCTGCAATATCAAACAGTGGGTTGGTACCTAATGCTTATACTTATAGCATAGTGATAAAAAATCTTCTAAAAGAAGGATCACTGGAAGAAGCTGGCAATATCTTTTCATCAATGGAGAAGATTGGTTGTGCTCCGAGCTCCCGTCTTGTTAATGATATTATCAGAATGTTGTTAGAAAAAGGTGAGATCGCTAAGGCTGGAGATTATTTGTCTAAAGTTGATGGGAAGAGCATCTCACTGGAAGCTTCAACTACTACGTTGATGTTGTCTCTGTTTTCAAGGAATGGGAAATATCAGGAGGATGTGAAATTGCTCCCTGCAAAGTATCGATTTTTCAATGGACTTGGTTGAGTGGCTGATACATCGCATATGAGATCAACTCCAGAGAAAGCTTAATGGATTTTGTGCTCGCATAAATCCCTTCTGCCATCATAAGAAATCCAAACTGCCTGCTTGTACCGTTGAGTTCGTTTTGCAGTGTGTCAGAATCACAAGAAAGTGAAATGTGTATGAATCTATTAAATTTTATGGGTGAGGACAGGTAGAAAAAGTAGTCTAACATGACTGTCTGCAACCTTAGGGATAATGGTGCCTCATTGCCATTGGGGAAGGTAAGGAGAATGAATATTAATACAATCTTTTCTATCAGTAACCTGACATTTTGTAGTCTCTCTATATCGTCACTTTTCTTCATAGTTCATATGAGTGTATTTTTACAATGCCATTCTCATTGATCTGCTATATATGCAAGGGTGGGCTTACTTTTAGTTCAGAAATATCTTTTTTATATGTCAAAGCAATCTGGGAGAATGGATGTTTGATGTTGTTGATACTATGTTCAATTATCAGATGTATGAGCTCACGCCGGAGCCTCTTGCATTTGTATCAACTGGTGGAACTTGTCGAATTGCTGGTGAAAAATGTGTTTCCAGTATGATTTCTTTTTTTGATTTACTTCATGGAACAGTCAAACCATTTTCAGCGCGATGTACGTAAAGGTATGACCAAGAATTTACCTGTTCGATCTTTTGCTTCAATCTGCAGGGCACCAACACCATCCCGGGTGACATAGGAGAGGATTCAAAGCATTTGCATGAGGAGAATGTCTTGCTCTTGTACACCTGCAGTGTGCATGCCTCTTCGTTTCTATCTGGAACCCCAATTCCAAGTCGGTACTGCTATGCCAGAGCAAGAATCCAAGTTTTGTCCTTCACCTTCACCATTTGATCTTTGGTCCTCTGCTGCTCAACATTCCACTTCTGATCAAATGGCACTCTCATGCGGAGGAGATGTCGCTGACAGCTTCACGTCGATGCGCCACACATATCTCTCTGATTCTGATTCAGGTGCACAGAGACACAAATTAGTCTTTGTATGCAAGCTTGTACACGTTTGAAGTTTGCCATTTTGTGGTTTACTTTTGTTGTCTAATTCAGCACATCACTGAATTTACCAATCATTTAATTATGTCCATGATTATTTTGTAAGCTGCATTGAAACAGTTGTAGTTCCATAATGTTTTCGTAGGAATAGTTCCACAAGAAACATGATAAGTAGAAGGTTTGTATTGTTGCCAACTGATAATGCTTTATATGATACAGTTTTAGAGAGGTGTGGTAGTAATCAACAAATGCTTTTCAAGTGTAAACTTTCATTTAGATTGATATTTACAAATTTGTTCTGACATCATTTGTGATCATGGCCTAGTTAATGAAAGCCCTTGACATGGAAATATTAAATATCCATCCATTGAGACAGCTACGAATAGCACCATGTGAATAGTGAGAGAAGTTGTCAGCCAGGATTTTACTATTGTCACTGTCTTGTTACTTTCTTGCCGTTATAAACTTGTAGAATTGTTTAACTTGACCATGCTTCTTCTTAATAGGTGTGCTCTGTTTACCATGTGAAGCTTTTGGCCTAAACTTCTGTTCTAGTGACTTGGAAGTATCCGGACTCCGGAGTGCCCTGAAGATAGTCAATCTTTTTTAGCGGTGAGTTTAATTATTTCCTGGAAACCCCCAAACTTATTTTGCAGAACACGGGACTGGTGACTGTACTTTGAGCATTTTTTGTGTGCTGATGGTGCATAACTATTTCAGAACTGTCCCTGCACATACCTATGGAGAAGAGCTTACTGCAAGTGGAGCTCACAGTTGAAAAGGAGATCCCCACTGTCCATTTTGCCCTGCAAGATCCAATGAGCAGAGACGTTTATAAGATTCGAACATGGCTCACCTCTCTAAATGGAAAAAGTACTGTTCAATGAGGCAAATTCAATGAAGACTATCCAGTTGAAATCAAGGTAATCGATAAATGAGTGTGTTCCCCAAAAGAAATATCTTTTTTGAACCAGCAGTTGTAACTTCCTACTTGTACTGAGAGCAAGACTTCTTGAAAGCCAAGACCTGACAGAGCTACAGACCCTTTCCTTGCATAGATAGATACAAGGATGGAGCTCTCAAAGCAAATATACAGAATCGGTCAAGTAAGAGTACCGAATCAATGGAGTGGGAGTCGGCATCTCTACAAGTCTAGACTTGTGCTTGACCATACACAACCCAATTTCGTTGCCATTGCCATCCAACACTTCCAGACAAATGTTGGTTTGCCAGCAGAATCGGTCAAGTAAGAGTCACTCCCGAGTCCTGCCTTTCATATCTTCAAAGAAGTTTATGATGCAAAACGTACCTGCACTGCACCCATATTGCTGGGGGAGCTAAACATCATGCTGCTGCTTCTTCGGGACATGTCCTCCCAGAACAGGGGAGACCGGGAGAGGTCGGCGGCACACGGGAGCTGGGGATTCTCGGCAGTGACGCTGAACCAGAGCTTGAGGCAGCACAGCGAACATCTGGATCTGGTGGTTCTCCATCAGCACGTTCACATTCCACCAGAGTCTCATACCTGCTTCAAAACCATTCCTTTCTAAACTTTTGCCGCCCTCTCTTTTCAATTGGCTATCAAATGTAATGATTTAGTTTGTGGTTTAATTTGATTTCTTCTTTCACATCATAATGTACTCCACTAAGGCATGCGATGATTTATCTGTCATGTCATTCTGAAACCATCTGTTCATGTATTTTTAACCGTATCATTTCATTCGTGATATAGAAGCTTGAAAATATTCATGTTCTTTCACCAGCCTCCGATGTATTTCTCAGAATAGTCTGTTGCTCTGACGTACTCTGTTCATGCATGAGCTGATTTTTGAAAGGAAAAAAAGAGTGATCGTGAGATTGGGATTGACGATTCAGACTTAGGTTTGCATCAGCATCACATGAGAGATTAGCAAGGCCCGTAGATCTTGTATTGCACATGAACTAATTATGGCACTGCAGACATGTTGAGCGAGTCAAAAATAGGTCAACGGTTGTCTCTACTCAAGATTTGATAGTAAAAAAGGAGCTCATAATTTCTGATAAACTGCAGATGTTATCATTTTTCTAAACAAACACAACATGAAGTGCAGACGTCCTCGAGCTATGAAAACTATCATGCCACAACATGAAGTGTAGATACACCATCGATGGTACAATACAGGGGACTAGAGTGAGGTATAGGGTTGCTATGTGGTCGGCTCTCGAGGCCTCGAGGGGTGTGGTTAACGTGACAAGAGCAAGAACAATAAAAGAGGTAACAGAGCTGGCTATAAGATACTGCCATGTCATCTATAGTGTCAACACCCGTACATCGCAATCCCAGGAATATTGTTTTTGCGAGACATAATAGATTGATATCACAACACATCATTCATTACATACCATAATCGTCTTACAAATAGAGGATCACATGATCCAATCTTACGACATAGGGGATCTAGAGATCCAATTACCAAACACATAGCGGAAGCGAAGTAGTTGTCACGGTCCATCTGTTTCACAGGCAACTGTTGATGTCAGGAGCAGTCCTAGTTATCATAGACGTCTTGGTGTCCATCATCCTGGTACTGGTTCTCCTCTTCATAGTCTGGCCATTTGAATAGTCAGGGACAAAGCCATGAGTACTTTAAAGTACTCGCAAACTAATACTAATGTAAGCACTATCAACTATAGTAAAGGGGTGCTAAGATCTAGGTTCATTTGCATAAAGCCAGTTTTATTTCATAAGCACTTAATAAAAGACTCTTCATTTGCCTAACTTACTCAAGTGGGAACATTAGTGCCATTCCCACAACTCTGTTGTGATTCAAGTCAAGGTCACCATCCACCTTTCAAAATCAAGTCACCAGTCATATGTCACATTTTTGAAAATGGTCTGATGACGGAACAATATGGCCTTTCCAACCGTCCGTAACCGTGGACACGGCTATTCGAATAGTTTTACACTCTGCAGAGGTCGCACACTTTTGCCACAACATTTGCAATAATCCGTCAGGGTTAACTGGCCCTGATTTATCACACTCCGTGTGCGGACTACCAACCATAACCTTTCACTTACATACCCTAGTACAGGCACCTCTCCCCATGAGATTGGCCTCCCAGTGATAACCAACCGTCATCCTGGGAACTGCACAGGGCTTGGGTAGGATATTCACCTCATTTCACGTCATCACATCATTTCACATTTCAATGGAGGCAGCCTCGGCATAACCCCTATGGCGCTTGTTTAGAGGGAACCCATACTAAAGCACATAAATTTCTAGTTAAGCCCTTACCCATGTTAGGTATTGTGGGGGTACTTTCAAATTGGAATGGTATCGCATCCGAACCCAACCATCAGTTTTTGTAAAGTTCACCATGTCATTCACAAATCACATTCACCTTCAAAATCTTTCAATAGAATGACTCATCATTCCAAGGTTTTCAAAGTCATTGGTTTTCACATGTTCCCATCTAGAGTAGTCACTTTTATTTGTTAGCACTAGCAACTAGTCATGAGGGGTGCTAACTAGCTTGTATTGCTTTAGGCTAAATTTGATGCTCTTGTTGTACTCTATATCTAGACCAAGTGAATCATGAATCAAAAGGTAAACTTTGATAAACCAAAGTCAAAAACTTGTAAGGTAAAAACTTGGGATAGGATTATTAAGCATAAAGTAATATGTGATGGTGCCCTGCTCTTGTAGAGCTTTGCACTAGGGCAACTTGCAAGAATATTAGCTTGCAAAAATATAACTTGCATTAGTCTAGCTTGCCTTGGTTGGTGTACTGATCAAAGTGGTCTTCTTCTTCCTGGAAGTAGACCTCCTCCTCCTGGTACTTCTCGGTACTAGCGTCTAAAAACGGATACGAGGTAACAATCACCAATAAAAGCTTAAGAGCTAGACTAAGCACACACAAGGTTCACACAAGCTAATCTAGCATCACAACATTACTATCATGTTGGTTGACTTTGTTTTCTTCTTAATAAAAATAATTTCCTCTCATTACAAATATTTATTAGGGTTTCTATTTGTTTCCTTTGAGAAATAATTTCTTCTCATTGAATCTTGTTAAGATTTAATCTCCTCAAATAATAATGTATGAACCCATGTTGAACAAGGTCAACACTTCATAATTGTCATTTGGGGAAAATGATTTAAATGAGGTATTTATACCTCATGCAATTTAATACTAACATGGTAACAATTTAGTATCATCAAATAATACAATATGAGATTTTATAGACCAAGGTCATTACCTCATGTTGAATTACTTGAGACAAAGATTTAAATGAGATGATACCTCTCATACTATTTAATAAATAATTTTGGATAATTTAAATGGACTAGAAATAGCCACAAAGCCATTATTTATTCTAGCCCATGATCATATGAAAAAACCATGTCATATTTTTACATAATCAATTAGACAATATGAAATGTGATTTTTGAGAGTTGGAATCAACTCAAAATAATTCATGGTTGATTTTATATAAATGTTTGAATTTTGAAAACCTACTGCCTTGTTATTTTTACTATAGAAATTCTACAATGAATCTAGAGTTGAGACCAGTGGGGTTTGATAGAGGATTTCATAAGCTTCCGAAATATCTAAAATTCATTAAATTTGGCTTAGTAGATTTGAAGTTATTTAATTTCTAGCAAAGTACTAGTATTGAATTTCACTGAAACAAATTAATTCGAATTTGAAATAAATGGGCTAGGCGGGAAAACTTAACGGGCCAGCCCATCTATGCCCACGGTGCACGCGGGCCGCCTGACACTGGGTCCCGCTCGTCAATCACACTTAACTGGCAAAACGGTATGTTTCAACGGGGGCCGTCGGATTAGAACTGGATCGGACGCGCGAGAGGCGTCGTCGTCTCCGGCGAGAGGGGAGCTTACTGGCGGCGAGGGTCGGGGGTTGGAGAGCTCACCGGCGGTCAGCGAACAGCGGCGCTGACGCGAGGCGATGTTGCGGAGGATAAGGAGGCTCCTGGTACTGGCGGCGTCGCCTGAGGTGGAGCAATTCGACAGCTTCATCTGCGGCGGTTCCACGGGCTACGGCGACGAATTGGCTCGCTACGGTGGACAATGTGGATGGGAGAGGAGTGGAGGAGATCGAGAAGAAGGTGGGGAGTGAGATGGTGTGGAGGATTGAGGCGCGGGTGCTCTCCTTTTATAGCGGCGCGAGGTGCTGCGGGTGTGAGCTCGGGTCGATCATGGCGCGGCTGTTCTGGTGCACGAAAGGGCAAGGCAAGGACACAAGCGTGTTGGCGATGTCTCAGCGGTCACGACGAGCGTCAGAGCGCAGCAGATGGGGGACGAGGGCATGCAGGAGTGTGATGGGAGCGGGCAGTGCCGTGGCGGAGGACGACGATCATGGCGACGGCGACAGGGCGTCCGCGAGCATTCGAGCGTGTCTACGGGGTAGCTGGTGGCGCGGTGATGCTCGATGCAGAAGTAGAGGTGTAGGGGAGGACGTACGGGGCTTGGCGGCGCACTGGCGCGTCCAGAGCTGTGCCAGTGCACGCTCTGGCATGGCATGGGCGTCGTGGGTGCGTCTGGGCGTGTCAAATTCTGGCCAATGCCGTGCGTGTCTCTGGCCAAGGATGGTACCGGCATGCTGGAGGGAGTGTGGGCTAGCCAGGAGACATGGTGGAGGGGACCAGAGAGGGAGGAAGAGGATGGGTGGCATGGGAGTGGCATGGAGGGTCGGCATGGATGCAAAGTGATCATGTCTCCACCTTTAATCACTGCTGCAGTGCATGGTTGGATCCAGTGGACAATGAGGCACAGTAATGGTCAGGTTTTGCCTCTGGTTTAGGCCAAGAACTGATGGGTAAAAGGGTGTGTGCACTTTATAGATTTTTGCACACCATGTGCTCGACCAAATGGCCGCAAGAGCTTTAATTTGGAATTTTGAAATGAATTTTGGTGGATTTGATTCATAGATTATTTGGCACACAATGGTGGTGGTGGTGTGCAAAATTGAATGGTTTTGTGAAAATCCAAAAAGTGTATAATCTATAATCTGTTTCAATGTTGCCACTTGGCATGCTTTTCTTAAGCAATTGAGACAGAGTCAACTATGGTGGTCAACACAAAAAGTGTTCACCTTGATGTGCTCTTGGATGAGGTGCAAAGATTTGAAAAAGTTTAGTTTAGAAATCTCTTAATACAACGGCTCAAAGTGGGTAAGATTTTAAAAATGGCACAAGTGACCATTATCACATGTCACTTGAATTTGAATTTTCCTTTGATTTGATTTGAGTTTCTTTGGTCCAAAAGTGTTTGTTATTGGTTTATTTATGGTTCCCAACCATTGGCACAATTCAATATGGCCTTGGGTGAAGATTTGCAAAAATGGCCATAGCCTCATATGAGGTGATATTCTTATTTTCTTTTTCTCCCATTTTGGTTCACTTGTTTTACTTGGGCATGGTTTAGGGTCCATTTAGGTTTAGATGGGGGTTAGTAATGGTTTCAAACCATTTGGGCAAAGTATGATGGCATATGTCAAGTTTTGCCATTATGGCTATGTGCCACATATGCCTCTATGCATATGTTTATTTTATTTTTGTTGCACATTGGATTTAGTTGGTAAGTGATAGGTTGGGTTTGTTGAGGTTTTGCAAACCATCTAAACAAGGTAGAACATGGCCTAGTTCATTATTTGCAATAATAGCCATAGGCTTACATGAGCTCTTTCTTTTATTTATTTTAATTTCTTTTTATTTTGTTTTATCTTGGATGGTGAAAAGAAGGGTGAGATTTAGGGTTTTGGAACCTTTGATCAACATAACAACACTCATCATGGCAATAGCACAAGAATTAAGCATGAGCATTATGCATAACACAAGATGAAATAAAAAAATTTGTTGGTTCTCATTTTTGGAAATAGGGAAATTCATTTTCTCTTTGTTTTAAAATTTGGGATGTTACAAACCCTTCCCCCTTAAATAAATCTCGTCCCGAGATTTTAAGAAAAGTTAGGTTCTGCTGGCGTGTGGGAGTTAGAAATCCCTGGGGTGTAACAGCGCCAGAAAAGTAGCTGCTTGTGAAGGTAAAGCACACGTCCGTTGGGAACCCCAAGAGGAAGGTATGATGAGTACAGCAGTGAGTTTTCCCTCAGTAAGAAACCAAGGTTATCGAACCAGTAGGAGATGAAGGCCACGTGAAGGTTGTTGGTGAAGGAGTGTAGTGCGGCGCAACACCAGTGATTCCGGCGCCAACGTGGAACCTGCACAACACAAGCCCCAACTTAACAGTGAGGTTGTCAATCTCACCGGCTTGCTGAAAACAAAGGATTAAACGTATGGTGTGGAGAATGATGTTTGCTTGTAGAAAACAAAAGAGAACAATGATTGCAGTAGGTTGTACTTCAGATGTAAAAGAATGGACCGGGGTCCACAGTTCACTAGTGGTGTCTCTCCAATAAGATAAATAGCATGTTGGGTGAACAAATTACAGTTGGGAAATTGACAAATAGAGAAGCATATACATATCATAATGACTACTATGATATTTACTTAGGGCATTACGACAAAGAACATAGACCGCCATCCAGCATGCATCTATGCCTAAAAAGTCCACCTTCAGGTTAGCATCCACACCCCTTCCAGTATTAAGTTGCAAACAACAGACAATTGCATTAAGTACTTGCGTAATGTAAACAATACAAATATCCTTAGACAAATCATTGATGTTTTATCCCTAGTGGCAACAACACATCCACAACCTTAGGGGTTGTTGTCACTCCCCGCATTCAATGGAGACATGAACCCACTATCTAGCATAAATACTCCCTCTTGGAGTCACAAGTATCAACTTGGCCAGAGCCTCTACTAGCAACGGATAGCATGCAAGATCATAAATAACATATATGATAGATCAATAATCAACTTGACATAGTATTCCATATTCATCGGATCCCAACAAACACAACATGTAGCATTACAAATAGATGATCTTGATCATGATAGGCAGCTCACAAGATCTAAACATGATAGCACAAGAGGAGAAGACAACCATCTAGCTATCGCTATGGACCCGTAGTCCAAGGATGAACTACTCACGCATCAATCCGGAGGCGGGCATGGTGATGTAGAGCCCTCCGGTGATGATTCCCCTCTCCGGCACGGTGCCGGAGGCGATCTTCTGAACCCCCCGAGGTAGGGTTGACAGCGGCGGAGCCTCTGGAACTTTTCTCGTATCGTGGCTCTCGGTACTAGGGTTTTCGCGACGGAAGGAATAAATAGGCGAAGGGGCAGCGTTGGGGGCGCCCGAGGGGCCCACCCCATAGGGCGGCACGCCAGGAGGTGGGGCCGCGGCCCCCTATGGTGTGGCTGCCTCGTGGCTCCTCTTCGGTGTTCTGGAAGACTCCGTGGAAAATAGGGCCGTGGGCTTTTGTTTCGTCCAATTCCGAGAATATTCGTAAACTAACTCTTCTGAAATCAAAAACAGCAGAAAACAGGAACTGACACTGCGACATCTTGTTAATAGGTTAGTCCCGGAAAATGCATAAAAACATTATAAAGTATGAACTAAACATGTAGGTATTGTCATAAAACTAACATGGAACATAAGAAATTATAGATACGTTGGAGACGTATCAAGCATCCCCAAGCTTAGTTCCTACTCGCCCTCGAGTAGGTAAACGATAAAAATAATAATTTCTTAAGTGACATGCTACCAACATAATCTTGATCAACATTATTGTAAAGCATATGAGATGAATGAAGTGACTCAAAGCAATGGTATATAGTTTACTAACAAAAAGATAATGACTAAACAACTGAATCATATAGCAAAAACTTTTCATGAATAGTACTTTCAAGACAAGCATCAAAAAGTCTTGCATAGGAGTTAACTCATAAAGCAATAGATTCTTAATAAGAGGTTTTGAAGCAACACAAAGGAAGATTTAAGTTTCAGCAATTGCTTTCAACTTTCAACATGCATATCTCATGGATAATTGTCAACACAAAGTAATATAATAAGTGCAATAAGTAGGCATGTAAGAATCAGTGCACACAGTTGACACAAGTGTTTGCTTCTAAGATAGAAAGAAATAGGTAAACTGACTCAACATAAAGTAAAAGAAAGGCCATTCGCAGAGGGAAGCAGGGATTACTCATGTGCTAGAGCTTTTTATTTTGAAAACATGGAAACAATTGTGTCAACGGTAGTAATAATTCATATGAGATATGCATAAAACTTCCTATAAGTTGCAAGCTTCATGCATCGAATACCAATAGTGCCCGCACCTTGTCCTAATTAGCTCGGATTTCCATGGATTATCATTGCATTACATATGTTTCAACCAAGTGTCACAAAGGGGTACCTCTATGCCACCTGTTGTTATCACCAAGATTTGACCGAGTCAGCGGTGGGCCGCAGTCAAGATGGGCTTAAGGAAATATACGTGGAGAATTCTATGAATCGGCCTGTTGGGTTTAATTGCCCGTGTATCTGTAACATATTAGATCTATTTTAGTTTAGAGATAGAATCTTAGTCGTGCACGGTTTAGTGCACGTCCGCATTAGAAAGTCCCCCGGACTATAAATATGTACCTAGGGTTTATGGAATAAACAACAACTCACGTTCAACTCCAAAAACAAACCAATCTCGGCGCATCGCCAACTCCTTCGTCTCGAGGGTTTCTATCGTGGTAGGACATGCTGCCTAGATCGCATCTTGCGATCTAGGCAGCACAAGCCCCACGTTGTTCATGCGTTGCTCGTACCGAAGCGCTTTTGATGGCGAGCAACGTAGTTATCATTAGATGTGTTAGGGTTAGCATTGTTCTTCGTTTAAGCATGCTTACGTAGTGCAACCCTCGCATATCTAGCCGTCCTCACGCCTATCTCAGGTGTGGGGCGGCACCCCGCTTGATCATTATTTAGTAGATCTGATCCGTTACGATTGCTCCTTGTTCTACAAGGATTAGTTTAATATCTCGCAATAGTTTGGCCTTACAAAGGGGGGAGGATCCCGTGGCACGTAGGGTGGCGTTCGCAAGTCCTAAACGGGATGTTCCTAGGATCAACTTCATGTTGGTTTTCTGGCCTTGTTTAGGATCGGCTTACGAGCACCGTGCGTGGCCATCCGGCCCAACCTCGGAGTAGGATGATCCGATTATGTGGTGAAAACCCTAAATCGTCGTAGATCTCATTAGCTTCATCTTGATCAAGCAGGACCACCAAGTATTCGTACACCCCGTACGGATCATGGGTGGATCGGCTCTTTGAGCCGATTCACAGGATAACCCGAGAGCCGATCGAGGCTCGTATTTAACGTTTACATGTATGCCCCGCAGGAAACTAAGCGAGGCAATATCATCACCTTCCCGACCAGGTATAGGTCAGTGGCACGCCCTTGCACTTCGCAACGCCGCGTGTGACCGTAAGAGCATTGCGGGCCGTCGCTCGGAGGGGTCTCAGCCAGCCGCAGCTCTAGGCTCCCCCCGGCTCTACAGTGTTGACAAGGCCGCTGCCCGCCGGTGGGTTTTGGCAGCCAACACATTCTGGCACGCCCGGTGGGACCACCGTCTACATCAACCACATCGCCATCTACATCTGAGATGGCGGACGGCACGCCGCTCACATGCGACGAGATCAAAGCCATCCTCGAAGCCGCACTCTTCGGCTCCTCCCACCGAACCCACCCCCATGACGTCGGGGAGGGGCTCCACGCCCGAAGGCGCGCTTGAGGAGAGAGATCTCTCCACCCCGTTGAAGGAGCGCACCAAGTCTCCGAAGCATGGGGATCTACCCAAGGAGCTCGAAGGGAACATGACGGGATCAAGGCAACCCTTGGAGCCGAACTCATCGGCTCCGCCGAGAAGACCCGGCCGCATGATATCGGGCTTGGTACGAACCCACGCCCGGGGCCCGGTGTCGACACGGTGGATCTCAGCCACCCCATAAATCGGCCAAAGTGTTCCTTTGGTGTCAATGTGGCAAGAGCCGCAAGCTACCACGGCAAAGAGGAAACAGAAGCAGCCACTCCCGTGGCAAGGATGAAGAAGGGGCCGATCCGTGCGGCCAACCCCGAGGTGAGGACATGCGGTACCCGGCAAGGGAGGGAATAAGAAGCATGCGGTATCAACGCCCACACTCTAAGCACCCTCTCGGCAAATACGAGCAACACCAAGACCGACGCCGGCGCTACGGCGCCGACGAGGAGGGGAATGTCCGGTCCGATGCCGAGGTCGGAAGGTACCGCCAACATGGTAGAAGCAACAACGGGTACGGTCGTCGCGCCGAAGGGAGGCCAAGGGGACGGAGTGACATGGATAAGCACCGGGAATGCCCGTTCTTCAAACATTGCCGGGACTCGTGGATGAGCCGATTGCCAACAATCGAGGACTGCCCGGAATGCAAACAAAGGAAGAAGGGTGCCGCTAACGTGTCCGTGTTCAGCCGGCTAGGGCCTTTCCCGCGTCAGAACAAGCGTGCCGAGTCCCCTCGGATGGAAGGGCTCGAGGAGCCGGAGGACGGTGGCGAAGAATACAAATATCATCAGCCCGTATGGTGCCCCGATGGGCTCAGCCGTTCCCAGGAGCAAAAAGTCCAGCGTCCGCGTGAGTTGGAAGAAACCGAAAGATTATACCCGCGCACGCTAAGGAAAGCACGGCCTGATTTGGCCGCCAAAATCCTCGCGAACCCCGGACGAGGAAGGTCAGCCACAAAGAAAAGAGTGGCGCCCAAACAGAGAAAAGCCGATGATGAAACATCGGCTGGCACAAATATGGTGTTCATCCTCCCTTCGGAGTTCAATGCCCCAGTGGTTAGACGAGACCTCCGTGGCACAACTTGATCTGCGGCCCACGGCCGGTTATCTTTGAGAAGCCACGAGACAGAGCTGCAGTGCATCCGAAGGCCCCGTACTTACGAGGGTATATTGATGGGATGCCTGTAAACAGGATGCTGGTAGACACCGGAGCGGCAGTTAACATCATGCCATACTCTATGCTACGTCGGCTGGGACGCTCGAGTTCGGATCTAATCAAGACCAACGTAACGTTGAGCGATTTCAACGGCCAAGCATCCGAAGCACGTGGAGTTCTGAACGTGGATCCGACCGTAGGAAGGAAAACCATCCCTACGGCGTTCTTTATCGTTGATAGCACGAGCAGCTATGCTGTTTTGCCGGGAAGAGATTGGATCCACGCCAACCGCCGCATTCCTTCCACGATGCACCAATGCATAATACAATGGGATGGTGATGAGGTGGAGGTCGTCCAAGCCGACGACTCGGCTGAAGTCTCAACGGCCGGCATGAATGCATGGGAAGCGGCAGGCCAAGAACCCCTCTCGTGCATCAAATTGGACGGCCGCGAGCGCATCGATGTAACGAAGGGAAGGGTTAAGCTAGTTTTATCCACTGGCCCGACCATGTAGTTGAAGCCAAGCAATGTGCAAGTCGGCGAGGCTGATCCTTGTGATCGGCCCCGTGGATCCGTGAAGGAGCATTACAAGACCTTTACCGAGCAAACAACGTGGAGGCCGATTCCGCAATCGGCCGGGAATATCCTCACCCACCATTCTCGCTCCGGGTTCAACATGTTATCCAACGTAGCCGATACCATCAATTCTCTTGACAGAATCGGCTCGGGGGGCACCTGTGTATATAAAGTACGAGGGTGTGCAACTGTAACCATTTCATCTTCTCGTTGATGGGTATTGGAACATGGGGGCCGATATACAAGTCGGCCGGAAAAACAAAAAAAAAAAATTCGGAAAATTTCAGGCATAGCCGATGCAAGCAGCATCGAAAAATTTCAGGCATAGCCGATGCAGCAGCATCGACTTAAGAGCAGTAGGGGGTAGTTCCCTCCAAGAGTCCGGAGAGCGTCGAAACACGAAAACGTTCTCACCGGAAGGTGCTTCAACCTGCCGAAGATGATGAGCTGATCCGATCAGCAAGGCGCAAGGTTTGGACTAAAGAAGCTCGGGGAGGGCGGCTCGTCCCGGAATTCCCTCATTCTAAAAGAGCCGATTTGTTCTAAATCGGTTGATACGGCGTTGTGAGTTAGAAACCAAGGATGATTGACGTAATCAGCTCGCCGCTATTCTTACCTTGAAGGCCCGGGGGCAGCTCACTTTGAAGGTCTCTCGCTCCGGGAGCCGATCTCGTTGGGATCGGGCCGAACTCTCGCACCGCAAGTTACCCGAAGAACGGTGCCTATGTTGCAAAATTATCATAGCTTGCCGGATCGGCCGTATGGACCCTCAACGGAAGGGAGGTAATCGGGCCGGTGGCCCCGCGGGGTAATTCTCTTGGACAGGGTTGGGCCCGCCCCGAAATCTCAATGGTGATGATCCATCCTTTACCCTCGCCGTGGCTAAGGCTCGGGGGCAGCTCGCCCTCGAGGTCTAACCAACTCGTCAAGGTGGGCCCGCTCTTCGTGTCGGCTCGTTCAAAAGACGGTGTTTATTGCAGAGGGAAGCCGTCGGAGCTGAACGAGCAGAATTCGGAGAGAATAAGGAAGAGGAGACCCGACATTATTTCAGGAGGTTTGCCGCTAGGTCCAACATGTCATCTTGAATGAGATCTCGTGGATTCGCGCGAATAAGGCTTGGACTTGTGTGGCAAGGAGTTTGGGTCTAGATGGATCTATCTCAAAATCTAGTGTGGGAGGCCGGCGCGATGCCATCGGCTTGTTGGGCATGGTCTAGTGTGGCAATCGGCAGTAATCGGGAGGGAAGACAATCGGCTAAATTATCATAAATGGAATCGGCAAAATCGAGTTGGGGAATTTCTTCATTGATGAGCCGGATTTCTTACAGAGAAGAGCTGATTGCCCTCAAAAGAGAAGACCAGGGGGATACATTGCCCCGTCTCGCCATCGCTAGTCCTATGCTAAGACCCTATCTAGGGGCCGCCGCTGCCCTCGTCGTCGTCGTCGTCACCGTCGCCGCCACCGCCGGTGCTACTCCCCGCCGGCTCGTCGTCGCCGCTCCAGCCGGCCGCCGATAGGACCCTCGTCGTCTTCGTCCTCTTCGTCGGCGTCGCCGGCCACCGTCGACGTCGCTGAAGTTCCCGGGCCGAGGTGGCGGCGTTTGGCCGGCGGCTCATCGGAGGAGCCGTCTTCATCCTCTTCCTCCTCTCCCTCTTCCTTCACCTCCTCGGAGGTGGTGAAGTCCGCCCAGAGAGGCGGTCGTCTTCGCTCTCCACCACCGCTTCCTCGCCAGCAAGGAAGCGGAGATCGCTCTCCTCGTCGGTCTGGGATTTGTCATCCTCGGACCAGACGGAGGAGTCATGGTCCTCTTTGTCCCACTTTGTCGGGGCAAGGATGTCGTACGCCGCTTGCGTCCCCACGAGGGCGTCGACTCTCGGATTGGAGAGGACACGTGGGAAGGATCCGACGAAGAGGAAGAGGAAGAGGAAGAGGACATGGTTGCAGAGGAGGGTTTTTTGGAGTGCCACTGCGGAAGGGGAAAAGAAGAGAACTGTTCGTTGCGGCTAAATAAAAGGAGGTGGGGGTTTTTAATTTCCGAGCAGCTCTCGAGGACATGGTGCCAAAACCGTCAAATCGTGCGAGAAGTTGGGAAGGCAAGTCGTCATGATGAGGCATGCTGCGACAGTTCTGCTCTGCCGTGATACGACCCCTCTGGGGAAAAAACAGAGTGGTTTTGAAATTACCATTACCAAAACCAGGGGGGCATGTGTTATCACCAGATTTTGGCTAAATCAGGAGGTGGGCCGCGATCAAGATGGGCTTGGAAGATTACATATGAAAGATCTATGAAGCGGCCTCGCACGGAGGAGTTGGGCTAGTTAGCCCGTGTATCTTAGTAGAATAAATTATGTATCGATTTAGAAGTTAGAGTTTATCTCGTGCACGGTTTAGTGCACATCCACATTAGAAAGTCCCCCGGACTATAAATATGTACCTAGGGTTTATGGAATAAACAACAACTCACGTTCAACCCCAAAAACAAACCAATCTCGGCGCATCGCCAACTCCTTCGTCTCGAGGGTTTCTATCGGTGAGCGACATGCCGCCTAGATCGCATCTTGCGATCTAGGCAGCACAAGCCCCACGTTGTTCATGCGTTGCTCGTACCGAAGCGCTTTTGATGGCGAGCAACGTAGTTATCATTAGATGTGTTAGGGTTAGCATTGTTCTTCGTTTAAGCATGCTTACGTAGTGCAACCCTTGCATATCTAGCCGTCCTCACGCCTATCTCGGGTGTGGGGCGGCACCCCGCTTGATCATTATTTAGTAGATCTGATCCGTTACGATTGCTCCTTGTTCTACAAGGATTAGTTTAATATCTGCAATAGTTTGGCCTTACAAAGGGGGAGGATCCCGTGGCACGTAGGGTGGCGTTCGCAAGTCCTAAACGGGATGTTCCTAGGATCAACTTCATGTTGGTTTTTTGGCCTTGTTTAGGATCGGCTTACGAGCACCGTGCGTGGCCATCCGGCCCAACCCGGAGTAGGATGATCCGATTATGTGGTGAAAACCCTAAATCGTCGTAGATCTCATTAGCTTCATCTTGATCAAGCAGGACCACCAAGTATTCGTACACCCCGTACGGATCATGGGTGGATCGGCTCTTTGAGCCGATTCACAGGATAACCCGAGAGCCGATCGAGGCTCGTATTTAACGTTTACATGTATGCCCCGCAGAAACTAAGCGAGGCAATATCATCACCTTCCCGACCAGGTATAGGTCAGGTGGCACGCCCTTGCACTTCGCAACGCCGCGTGTGACCAGAAGAGCATTGCGGGCCGTCGCTCGGAGGGGTCTCAGCCAGCCGCAGCTCTAGGCTCCCCCCGGCTCTACAGTGTTGACAAGGCCGCTGCCCGCCGGTGGGTTTTGGCAGTCAACACATTCTGGCACGCCCGGTGGGACGAGAGCAACATCGATGAACAAACGTGGCGATGCCGACCCAGGTGATCGGCCACAAGGATTTATGAAGGAACATTGAAAAAACCTTCATCGAGCAAGCAACGTGGAGCCCGATTCCAGCAATCGGCCAAAATTATCCTCACCGTCCATCCTGCCTAGGTTCAGCATGTGATCCAACAGGGAATACCGGAAGAGCCGATACCATCAAATCCCTTGAAAGAATCGGCTCCGGGGGGCACCTAGGTGGATAAAACACGAGGATACAAAGGGAAGGTGTGTTTCAAATGCCCAGCAGTTCAGGACATTCTTTGATGATGGGTATTGAAGCATGGGGGCCGATACATGAATCGGCCGTAAAAATTCAAAAAAATTTAAGCACGGCTCGATGCGCGGACATCAACTTAAGGATAGGCAGCCGCTGCATGGCCATCGACTCAACAGGCCGATCAGGTTAAGGGTGGGTTGCATCAAATCCGCCAAAGGAAAGGAGCCGATCCGACCGAGCAAGGTGCGAGAAGTGGACTGAAGAAACTCGGGGGCAGCTCACCCCGAAGGTCCTCTCGTCCGGAGAGCCGATTTTGTTCAAGTCGGCTGGCTCGCATGATAGTTCCCTCGGACATGATCAAACCCGGGTCCATTCGGCTAAAAGCCAATTGGAGTATCATCGGCTGGTCCCGTGTAGCAACCTTCTTCGAGGATGGTGAATTTTGCAGAAGAGGAGGCCGGTTCAAGCGATTGGCTTCGGTATAATGATAAAGGTACAACAATGAAGACGGTATAGAGTCTTATAATGCTTTCAATATGTCTTTTATGTGAGTTTTGCTGTACCGGTTCATACTTGTGTTTGCTTTAAACAACCTTGCTAGCCTAAACCTTGCATCGAGAGGGATTACTTCTCATGCATCCAAAATCCTTGAGCCAAATACTATGCCACTTGTGTCCACCATACCTACCTACTACATAGTATTTCTCCGCCATTCCAAAGTAAATTGCTTGAGTGCTACCTTTAAATTTCCATCATTTGCCTTTGCAATATATAGCTCATGGGACAAAATAGCTTTAAAAACTATTGTGGTATTGAATATGTACTTATGTGTCTTATCTCTTATTAAGTTGCTTGTTGTGCGATAACCATGTTCCCGGGGACGCCATCAACTACTCTTTGTTGAATATCATGTGAGTTGCTATGCATGTTCGTCTTGTCTCGAAGTAAGGGCGGTTTTCACAATCAAATGGTTTGAGTATGCATATTGTTAGAGAAGAACATTGGGCCGCTAACTAAAGCCATGAATCATGGTGGAAGTTTCAGTTTGGACATAAAACCTCAATCTCTTATGAGAATATTAACTGTTGAATGCTTAAGCATTAAAAGAGGAGTCCATTATCTGTTGTCTATGGTGTCCCGGTATGGGTGTCTAAGTTGAAGAATTATCAAAAGCGAGAAATCCAATGCGAACTTTCTCCTTAGACCCTTGTACAGGCGGCATAGAGGTACCCCTTTGTGACACTTGGTTGAAACATATGTTATGCAATGATAATCAGTGTTAACCCAAGCTAATTAGGACAAGGTGCGGGCACTATTAGTACACTATGCATGAGGCTTGCAACTTGTGAGATATAATTTACATGATACATATGCTTTATTACTACCGTTGACAAAATTGTTTCATGTTTTCAAAATAAAAGCTCTAGCACAAATATAGCAATCCATGCTTCCCTCTGCGAAGGGCCTTTCTTCTACTTTTATTGTTGAGTCAGTTTACCCATTTCCTTCTATCTAAAAAGCAAGCACTTGTGTTAACTCGTGCATTGATTCCTACATACTTGCATATTGCACTTGTTATATTACTTTATGTTGACAATATCCAGAAGATATACACAAGACTGCATTCAGAGTACCAGGTTCAGTGGGCTTGTTTGAATATGTGGTCATGACATTTGGACTGAAGAACGCTGGTGCAACGTGCCAAAGAACCATGAACTACATATTCATGATCTGATCGGCAAACTGGTTGAGATCTACATTGGCGACGTGGTGGTCAAGTCTGTCTCCGTAGAGGGATACTTGGAGGATTTACGACGCATCCGGGACCGAACTAGGAAATTCGGACTAAGGATGAATCCAAAGAAGTGTGCATTTGGAGTGACGGCCGGTCAATTCTTGGGCTTCTTGGTTCATGGACGTGGAATTGAGATCGGCCTAAAAAGTCAGGAGGAAGTGCGCACAATGAAGCCACCTATCACGAAAAAGGAACCTACAGTGTCAAATCGTGCAGAGAAGTTGAGAAGGCAAGGCGATATGATGAAAAGCTCTGCAACGGTTCTGCTCTGCCATGACATGACCCTTCGAAGCAAAAGCATAATGATTTTGGAAATGTCATTTCCAAAACCAGGGGGGCAAGTGTTATCACCAGAATTTGGCCGGATCAGAGATGGGCCGTGATCAAGATGGACTTGAAGAATCTACATGGAAGAAATACGTGAATCGGCCTTTATATGCAAAGTTTGGGCTAGTTAGCCCGTGTATCTTAATATAGTAGATCGCATCTTAGTTTAGAAGTTAGAGTTTTACCCGTGCACGGTTCGGTGCACGCTCGAATTAGAGAGTCCCCTGGACTATAAATATGTATCTAGGGTTTATGGAATAAACAACAACTCACGTTCAACCCCAAAAACAAACCAATCTCGGCGCATCGCCAACTCCTTCGTCTCGAGGGTTTCTATCGGGTAAGCGACATGCTGCCTAGATCGCATCTTGCGATCTAGGCAGCACAAGCCCCACGTTGTTCATGCGTTGCTCGTATCGAAGCGCTTTTGATGGCGAGCAACGTAGTTATCATTAGATGTGTTAGGGTTAGCATTGTTCTTCGTTTAAGCATGCTTACGTAGTGCAACCCTTGCATATCTAGCCGTCCTCACGCCTATCCCAGTGTGTGGGGCGGCACCCCGCTTGATCATTATTTAGTAGATCCGGTCCGTTACGATTGCTCCTTGTTCTACAAGGATTAGTTTAATATCCGCAATAGTTTGGCCTTACAAAGGGGGAGGATCCCGTGGCACGTAGGGTGGCGTTCGCAAGTCCTAAACGGGATGTTCCTAGGATCAACTTCATGTTGGTTTTTGGCCTTGTTTAGGATCGGCTTACGAGCACCGTGCGTGGCCATCCGGCCCAACCTCGGAGTAGGATGATCCGATTATGTGGTGAAAACCCTAAATCGTCGTAGATCTCATTAGCTTCATCTTGATCAAGCAGGACCACCAAGTATTCGTACACCCCGTACGGATCATGGGTGAATCGGCTCTTTGAGCCGATTCACGAGATAACCTCGAGAGCCGATCGAGGCTCGTATTTAACGTTTACATGTATGCCCCGCAGAAACTAAGCGAGGCAATCTCATCACCTTCCCGACCAGGTATAGGTCAGGTGGCACGCCCTTGCACTTCGCAACGCCGCGTGTGACCGGAAGAGCATTGCGGGCCGTCGCTCGGAGGGGTCTCAGCCAGCCGCAGCTCTAGGCTCCCCCCGGCTCTACAGTGTTGACAAGGCCGCTGCCCGCCGGTGGGTTTTGGCAGTCAACACATTCTGAGATGGCGTGCCCGGTGGGTTTTGTGCTACGGCGCTGACGAGGAGGGGAATGTCTGGTCTGATGCCGAGGTCGGAAGGTACCGCCAACATGGTAGGGCCTGGAAACCACTCTGGCAAAGATGGAGATGAGGGCAGCTGCTCTCACAGCAAGGATACAGATGAGGCCGCTCCATGCGATCGGCTCCGTCATGATGGCAAGCGCTATGTCACAGAGGGAGAGGTGAAGAATATAAGATATCAGCGACCCCTCTCTGATCACCTCCTCAACAAATATGTTAATCAGTATGGTCAACGCCGGCGACCCTATTACAGTGATAGAGAAAATCGTTTGGCTAGAGAAGCCAGAAGATATCGTCGACAGGATCACGAGGAGGAGGAGCATGAGCGCTATGCCACGGAAGCATCAAGGGAGCAAGACGACAACGCCAGGCATTGGGACTGCCCCTTCTTCGTACACTCGCTGGGATTCAGGAATGAGCCGATTGCCCACAATCGGCAATTGCCCGTAATGCAATAAGAAAAAGAAGGAGGCAGCCAACGTGTCCGTGTTCGAGCGCTTAGGGCCTCTCCCACCACAAAGCAAACGTGCCGAGTCACCTCGTTGGGCAGATCTTGAAGATTCGAAGACGAGGGAGAAGTGGAAGAAGACAGTACCACCGGCCAAGGTGGTGCCCCGACGGACTCAGCCGTTCCCGTAAGCGCGAGGGTTCAGCGATTGCGCGGCCCGGAGGAAGCCGAAAGGTTGTACCCGCATACGCTAAGAAAGGCACGGCCCGATCCGGCTGCAAAGGTTCAGGCGAACCCTGGATGAAGAGGGTCGTCCACAGAAAATGGAGTGGCGTCCTAAACAGAGGAAAGCCGATGATGAGACATCGGCTGGCACGAACATGGTACTCGTCTTGCCGACAGAGCGTAGCGCTCCACGACTCTACGGAGCACACAAGGTGGACGACAGCAGGCGCATCAAGTCGGAGGTTGGGTTGGTTTCATCCAGCCTGACCAAGTAGCAAGATCAAACCAATGGGCAAACCAGGAGAGGCTGATCCTTGTGATCGGCCCCAAAAAATTTACGAAGGGAACTTACAAAACCTTCAACGAACAAGCAACGTGGAGGCCGATTCCAGCAATCGGCCAAAATTATCCTCGCCTACCTCTCTCGCTCGGGTTCAACATGTTATCCAACAGAGCCGATACCATCAATTTTCTTGACAGAATCGGCTCGGGGGGGCACCCAGGTATATGGAAATATGAGGGTATGCAACAGAACCATTTCATCTTCTGTTGATGGGCAATGAAACATTGGGGGCCGATTAAGAAAAATCGGCCAAAAAATAAAAAAAAAAATTTTACAGCCGATGCGAGGGCATCGACTTTAGAATTGAGAGGCAGCCGATGCGCAGCCATCGACTTTAGTGAAATTATGCAGTGTTTATCGAGTCTCCACCAAATCTAGACCAATGGTGGTGCTTTCGTTGCCTCGAGGGAGTAAAGCAATGGAAACTTCTCCAGCTGCTTCGAGCCGATCCGGGTTCCTGAACCTTTTCCGTCAAAGAGGAAACGGAGGATTATCGGCTGTCGGAGGAAGAAAGAGGATCGGCTGTGGCGCATTCTCTCTGACATTCTCGCCTCGAGTAAGGCTCGGGGGGCAACAGACCTAGTGGATACTCTGTTTAAGAACCGATGAGGATACCATCGGCTGATCCTTCATTACAACCCTCTTCACAATGATGGGTACTGAAAAGGATTATTTGGTTTGGTTGGAAAAATTCGAAGGTTGTTTCTGAAAGTCCGGCACCTTCCACCAGATTTAGAAAATCATCAGTTGAAGAAGAGAAGGGTGAATTTCAAAGGACCGATGCGGTGCGATCGGCTCATTACGCATTGGCAAAGGGGACGAATCGGCAAGGTCAGTAGAAGAGAGAATCGGCTCAATTAAAAGGAATCGGCAAAATCAAGATTGGGGGAAAAGTTCTTCATTGATTAAGAGGAGATTTCTTACATGAGGAGCTAATTGCTCTCAAAAGGGGAATACTAGGGGTTCCACCGCCCTATCTACTACTACTCGGCCCTATTCTAGAGGTCCTATCTATGGGCCATCACTCGCCTCGTCGTCGCTGTCGTCGCCATTATCGGCGCTGCTCCCGGCGGGCTCGTCGTCGCTCCAATGGCCGCCGACCGGGCCCTCGTTGTCTTCGTCTTCTTCGTCAGCGTCGTCCTCGTCGCTGTCGAAGTCGCTAAGATTGCCCGGCCAAGGGCAGAACCGCTTGGCCGGCGGCTCGTCGGAGGAGCCCTCGTCGTCGTCCTCCTCCTCCTCTTCCTGCTCCTCCTCCTCCCCGGGAGAGGTGAAGTCGCAGGAGAAGCCGTCGTCGTCACGCCCCTCTTCCGTTTCCCCAACGGCGAGGAAGCGGAGGTCGCTCTCCCCGTCGCGTCAAGGACTGGTCGTCCCTCGGACCGGACGGAGAAGTCGTGGTCCGATTCCTCCCCCGCCGCAATGGCGCGGCGGGTGTTGGCCGCGTGGACCGCCGCCGCGTCGTACTCCGGCGTCGGCTCACGGGACGTGGAGGATTGGCTAGCAGGATCCGATGGAGCAGAGGAGGAGGAAGACATGGTGGCTGGGAGGGTTTTTTGGAGTGCTAGTGCGGAGGAGATACAAAGAAGAACTGTTTAGAACGGTTAAATCGAAGGAGGATATAGTGGAAATTCAATGCCGCAGCAGTTTCCGAGGAAGTGGTGCCTAAAAAAAAAAAAAAAAAAAAAAAAAAACTGCCAGGTCACGCGGAGAAGTTGAGAAGGCAAGGCATCATCATGAGGAATACTGCGACGGTTCTGCCACGACATGACCCGACGAAGGAAAGCAGAGTGATTTTGGAATTACCAATTCCAAAACCAGGGGGCATGTGTTATCACCAAGATTTGACCGAGTCGGCGGTGGGCCGCAGATCAAGATGGGCTTAAGGAAATATACGTGGAGAATTCTATGAATCGGCCTCGTTGGGTTTAATTGCCCGTGTATCTGTAACATATTAGATCTATTTTAGTTTAGAGATAGAATCTTAGTCGTGCACGGTTTAGTGCACGCCCACATTAGAAAGTCCCCTGGACTATAAATATGTACCTAGGGTTTATGGAATAAACAACAACTCACGTTCAACTCCAAAAACAAACCAATCTCGGCGCATCGCCAACTCCTTCGTCTCGAGGGTTTCTATCAGGTAAGCGACATGCTGCCTAGATCGCATCTTGCGATCTAGGCAAGCACAAGCCCCACGTTGTTCATGCGTTGCTCGTATCGAAGCGCTTTTGATGGCGAGCAACGTAGTTATCATTAGATGTGTTAGGGTTAGCATTGTTCTTCGTTTAAGCATGCTTACGTAGTGCAACCCTCGCATATCTAGCCGTCCTCACGCCTATCTCGGGTGTGGGGGCGGCACCCCGCTTGATCATTATTTAGTAGATCCGATCCGTTACGATTGCTCCTTGTTCTACAAGGATTAGTTTAATATCTGCAATAGTTTGGCCTTACAAAGGGGGGAGGATCCCGTGGCACGTAGGGTGGCGTTCGCAAGTCCTAAACGGGATGTTCCTAGGATCAACTTCATGTTGGTTTTTGGCCTTGTTTAGGATCGGCTTACGAGCACCGTGCGTGGCCATCCGGCCCAACTCTGGAGTAGGATGATCCGATTATGTGGTGAAAACCCTAAATCGTCGTAGATCTCATTAGCTTCATCTTGATCAAGCAGGACCACCAAGTATTCGTACACCCCGTACGGATCATGGGTGGATCGGCTCTTTGAGCCGATTCACGAGATAACCCGAGAGCCGATCGAGGCTCGTATTTAATGTTTACATGTATGCCCTGCAGAAACTAAGCGAGGCAATATCATCACCTTCCCGACCGGGTATAGGTCGGGTGGCACGCCCTTGCACTTCGCAACGCCGCGTGTGACCAGAAGAGCATTGCGGGCCGTCGCTCGGAGGGGTCTCAGCCAGCCGCAGCTCTAGGCTCCCCCCGGCTCTACAGTGTTGACAAGGCCGCTGCCCGCCGGTGGGTTTTGGCAGTCAACACCTGTACAAAGGTCCAAGGAGATAAATCGCATTTGATTTCTCGATTTTGATAGATCTCAACTTGAGGACATCCATACCGGGACAACATAGAAAACATATAATGGACTCCTCTTTTTAATGGTTAAAGCATTCAACAACAAATAATATTCTCATAAGAGATTCTGAGGATTAATGTCCAAGCTGAAACTTCCACCATGATACATGGCTTTGGTTGGCGGCCCAATGTTCTTCTCTAACAATATGCATACTCAAACCATTTAATCATGAGAAATCTCCCTTACTTCAGACAAGATGAACATGCATAGCAACTCACATGATATTCAACAAAGGTGTGACAGGTTGATGGCGTCCCCAGAAACATGGTTACCGCTCAACAAGCAACTTATAAGAACTAAGATACATAGCAACATATTCATCACCACAATAGTTTTTTAGTCTACTTTCCCATGAGCTATGTATTGCAAAGAAAAGGAATGAAATTTTAAAGGTAGCACGCAAGCAATTTACTTTGGAATGGCAGAAGAATACCACATATAGGTAGTTATGGTGGACACAAATGGCATGGGTTTTGGCTCAAGGTTTTTGGATGCACGAGAAGCATTTCCTCTCAGTAGAAGGCTTTGACTAGCAAGGTTGTTTGAAAAAAACACAAGTATGAACCGGTACAGCAAAAACTTACACAAGAACATATTGCAAGCATTATAAGACTCTACACTGTCTTCCTTGTTGTTCAAACACTTTTACTAGAAAATATCTAGACCTTAGAGAGACCAATCATGCAAACCAAATTTCAACAAGCTCTATAGTAGTTCTCCACTAATAGATTTAAACTACATGATGCAAGAGCTTAAACATGATCTATTTAAGAGCTCAAAACAATTGCCAAGTATCAAATTATTCAAGACAATATGAAGCATTTTCTGTTTCCAACCAAATAACAATAAGTGCTGCGGCTTTCAGCTTTCGCCATGAACATTAAGAACACAAGTGTTCAAATGAAAAAGCGGAGCGTGTCTCTCTCCCACACAAGGATTGCTAGGATCCGAATTTATTCAAACACAAACAAAAATAAAAGCACACAGACGCTCCAAGTAAAGCACATATGATGTGGAAGAATTAAAATATAGTTTCACTAGAGATGACCTTGTTGGGGGGATGACCCCCGGTATGCCAAAGGCATGCCAAACCGGATGGTTTAGGCCATCAGGATACCGGTTTAATGTTCATACCGGAGCACAAGATAAGAGTTTGGCTAAGTAAAGCTATGCCGGTATCCCCAAGAGGGGTATACCGGAACCGGGTAAAGAAGACACCGGGATGCCGGAAAGAAGAGCATGTCGGCAGGACCGGTCAAAGATTCTCTCCAGAGCTAGAGGACAAAGATGAGCTAAGCAAAGAGGCTTTATACGAAGGCATGACGATAAAGAGGAGGATGACGATGAAAGAAGCCGGAGGACGTCAGCCTCCCTGTTTAAAGAAGGCCCCGGCGTCATCTATGATTAAAGTAACTTTGTAAGGTAGTTTGTCTAGTCAAAGATGCCATTAGGGTTTCTTCCTCTGTAAGCCACCCTCTCCCCTATATAAGGAGAGGGGGCACACCCGTATTCGGGATCGATCTAGCGGAACACAGAGAGAGAGAGAGAGATCATGTAAGCAAAAACCTGTAACCTGTGGAGATCAATAAAGAAGATGATCTAGAGCGAGTTCTTCCTTGTGTCTTTCTTCTTCAACCTCTAGCCTTGGCTAAGTTCTTGAGGAAACCATCCGGAAGTTCATCCCATCTAATCACAAACCCTCCCCCGAATCCTCTAGCGTCCATTCGGCCCCAACTTAAGCCATCCTATGGCATATGTCTGTTCACCACGACGACAGTTGGCGCCCACCGTGGGGCATGAAGTGGCGCTTGCAGGAGTTCATATTCGGGCGGGCATCCTCGAGGTCGCCGGCGAGCGTACGGTGTCCGCGCTCGTGCAGCGCATCTACAATATGGACTTCATCAACGGCAACGCGGGCTGCTTCGCCAACGGCGGGAAGTTCCCGCACAACGGCCGCACCATCGAGTTCGCCAGCCACCGCGTCTACTTCGGCACCGTCCCCATGCGCCAGCGCCTTTCGCCGGTGCTGGTGGCGCCGGACCCCCCAAGGTGGCTCTGTGCTGGCCGCGCCGCCGGCAGCGTCGAGGTAATGATGACCGGTGTGGTTGCTGCAGGAAAGGACGCTGCGGATGAAGGTGCTGGTCCTGCGGCTTCGACCCGTCCGGCCAAGCCACCGCTGGAGCGCAATGCTGGCGCTGCGGGAGCATCTTCCGCACCACCGGAAACACCACTCCAAGCGACGATGAACATGCTGGCAACGCCCATCGCGCAGAACATCGACCCGACAGCCGCTCAGGCGGAGCTGGAGGCACAACGCCAGAAGCTGCTCGCAAACGGCGCCGACATCGTCCGGGCGCAGCGCGAGCTGAACCTGACCCTACGTGAGTACAACGCTGCCCATGGCTTTGCTTCTGTTAGCGCTCATGCTGCTAGGATGCCGGAGAACCGGCTTAAAGCTCGTAACCTAGATCAGGATTTGCGCAAGGAAGTTCTTGCCGGCAAAAGTGCCTCTGCGTCTGTGAGCATTGTGGAAAAACCTAAGTACAGTAGCCCGGATAAAACTATAAAAGCTACTAAAGCTGCAGTAGAGCTATGTGAATTGCTTTCCGGAGATGCTTTGGCAAAACAGCAAGAGTGTGTTAGAGAGCTGCTGGAAACTATCGAGCAGCAGAATGCTGAGCAGCTGGCTAAGCTAAACAAGGCTGCGGCCTCAAAATCCGCGCGTTCAACAAAGAATGCCGGAAGCAAGTCCCATGGGTAGGCTTCGTCCCCCCATCCGGACAGAAGGAGAGAAATAGAGATGAACGCACAGTAGATGACTGTGTACGATCCGGTTCTTGCCGGAAAACAACAAGCCGGGCAACAAGATGCCGGTAGAAAAAGCCAAGGGGCAGATCGAGGCTACGCCAAAGCAGGCTATGCCGGAAACAATCATGCCGGAAGATATGAAACCGGGCAAAATTATCGAGCTGCAAGGGCAGCGTATGAAGAAATGCCACCACCAAGGTACCGGCAGGCGAGAGCCGCGGAACCGGAAAGATATGAAGAGGGAGATTCCGAAGTAGAACGAACAAGAGTCTACCGGAACCCTTTGGGGGAACGCGTTGTGGAAAGATGCTTGCCAGGCGAGGGTGCGAGGCACAGGCTGGACAGAGTACATCTCTCCGAAATGATCGAATCTGAGAGTCCTCCTGGCCCAAAGTGTTTTGGCCCACGAATCATGGGAGAAGAGCCACCGGTACGCAATTTCCAATTGCCCCGGGACACAAAAACGTATGACGGCACGACCAAGCCGGAAGATTGGCTGGCGGACTATGTCACAGCTGTTTACGTAGCTGGTGGTGGAGTAAACCGGCGTTGGGCGGTAAGAATCATACCGTCCTACCTGGTAGGACCTGCGCGGATTTGGCTTAACAACTTGCCGGCAGAAAGCATTAACGGATGGTTGGACTTTGAGGAAGCCTTTGTGAGCAACTTCAGCAGCACTTACAAGAGGCCAAACCGGCCCCAACAGCTCGCTTTATGCCAGCAGCGTGCAGGTGAAACAGACAGGGATTATCTCACCCGATGGAACTCAACAAGAAACACGTGTGAAGGAGTGATTGAAGCACAAGCGATTGCTTGGTTCAGTCAGGGATGCCGGAGAGGATCACCACTGTGTCAAAGGCTGCAGAGAAACATGCCAGCAACCTTAGCGGAGATGATACGTGTGGCGGATAACTATGCGTTGGGAGACCCAATGCAACCGGCGGTACAAGCTGAGCCAGAGCAATCAAACCCGCCTCAGCAGCGATAGGAACAATACCGGGACAACCGGAACAACAAAAGAAGGGAAGATTTCCCGGATCGAAGGTACGCTCCACAGCAAGTCGCTGTTGTGCAAGAAAACTATGATGCCGGCGGCAGCCAGAGGCAGAAAACCGGATCGCAGCCATGGGCGGGTCCTAAGAAGCAGTGGGTCGAAAAGAAACCCTGGGGCCAGAAAAAGAATTGGCAAGAACCCGTAAAATACACCATGGAAGCCGCCATGGATCAACCTTGCCGGTGGCACACGCCGAACCCGGATCACCCGTCAAACCACCTGACGAAGGATTGTTCTTGGACCAAGTACTTGATGCAAAAGGGAGCAGTAAAGGATGCGCAAGCACAAGGGTGCTCCACAATATTGCCACCATCACAAGATATGCTGCGCCAGCAACAACTACCACCACCACCACCACTTACTGGAGCAAATGCTTTACCGGTACAGCCTCAGCCAAACAGGCAACAATACCAGCAAGTTAACCGGGTGGAGCAAAATAATGACCAACCACCTCCACCGGCACCTTTAGGCCGGAATGTTTATGAAGACCCGCATTTGTGTTGCGTTGTCTTTGTCACTGAGCCAACCGACAGGCAAAGTGTGCATCGCCGCTCCATGGAAGTAAACGCCGTGATGCCGGCGGTACCAAAGTACATGCTGTGGTCTGATCAGGAAATCACCTGGTCGTTCAAGGATCACCCCAAAATCATGCCGAATCCGGGTGGATACGCTCTTGTTGTGGACCCAATCATGAAAGGGCCGGAAACTCGAGTAAAATTCAGCAAAGTGCTGATAGACAACGGCAGCAGCATAAACATCATGTACAAGCATACCATGCGTACACTGGGCATAACCGAAAACATGCTGCAGCCAACTCGTACAACGTTCCACGGAATCGTTCCGGGTTTGTCTTGCGCTCCGATAGGAAAAGTTCGGGTGGACGTATCGTTTGGAGGACGCGACAATTGCCGGGTTGAAAACGTTGAGTTTGAGGTGGTGGACTTAGACAGTCCCTACCATGCGCTGCTAGGGAGACCAGCATTGGCAGCTTTCATGGCCACAACTCATACGGCTTACCTCAAGATGAAGATGCCGGCACCTCGTGGACCTTTAACTATGGTGGGAAACTACAAAGTCTCACTGGAAACAGCATCTGCCGGATCAAACCTAGCGGAATCGCTAGTGATCGCGGAGGAGAAAAGGAGGATGCAAACCGCAGTTGTGCTGGCTCAGTCCTCAAAATTGAGCTTAGCGGCAACGAATGAAACAAAGGACATTGTGCTGGATCTGGCTTACCCAGAGCGCACCGTTCGTATCGGTGCCGGCCTCAGTCAAGCATAGGAAAGCGCGCTCGTCAGCTTCCTCCGTGAGAATCGGAATATCTTTGCCTGGTCTACTGATGACTTGGTGGGTGTTCCGAGGGAGCTGGCTGAGCACTCTCTAAACGTCCGGAAGGATGCCAAGCCGGTGCGACAACATTTGCGCCGGTTCGCTGAAGATAGGAGGAAAATCATTGGAGAGGAGGTGACAAAACTGTTAGTTGCCGGTTTCATCGTGGAGGTCACGCACACAGAGTGGCTGGCTAATCCGGTAATGGTCGAAAAGAAGAAAGATGAGAACCTGGAGGCAAAAGCTCCAAAGGTGTGGCGCATGTGCATCGACTACACCAACCTCAACAAGGCTTGCCCAAGAGATCCTTTCCCTCTGCCCCGGATCGATCAAGTGATTGATTCTACTGCTGGGTGTGAGTTGTTGTCTTTTCTGGATGCGTATTCCGGTTTCCATCAAATCCCCCTGAAAAAGGAAGATCAAATAAAAACTGCGTTCATTACCCCGCACGGGGCTTATTGCTATGTTACTATGCCTTTTGGTTTACGCAACGCTGGTGCAACGTACCAACGCTGTATGCAAAAATGCTTGTTTGATCAAATCGGAAAGAATGTGCAAGTCTATGTGGACGATATTGTGATAAAAACCAAGGTAAAAGACACCTTAATCGATGACATCCGACAAACATTTGACAATCTAAGACGGTTCCGGATGAAACTTAATCCGGCAAAATGCACCTTCGGTGTCCCTGCCGGCAAGTTGCTTGGCTTTCTTGTGTCAAGCCGGGGCATTGAAGTCAATCCGGTAAAAATCCGGGCAATAGAAAGAATGACTGTCCCGCGAGAACTAAAAGATGTGCAAAAGTTTACCGGAAGCTTGGCATCGCTAAGCCGGTTCATAAGCAGGCTAGGAGAAAAGGCTTTGCCGCTCTATGCCTTAATGAAAAAATCGGATACTTTTGTCTGGACCACACAGGCAGACGCAGCGTTCAAAGAGCTGAAAACCATGCTCGCAACGGCCCCAATCTTGGCCTCACCTTTGGAAAGGGAACCCATGTTGCTTTATATAGCAGCAACGAACCGGGTGGTTAGTGTTGTGGTTGTGCTAGAACGAGAAGAGGAAGGAAAAACCATGCAGAGGCCGGTATACTACCTGAGCGAAGTGCTCTCCTCCTCAAAGCAAAACTACCCGCACTTCCAAAAGATGACTTATGGCGTGTTCATGGCCGCCACAAAGCTCAAGCACTACTTTGAGGAGCACCCCATGAAGGTGGTAAGTGAAGCACCCATTTCAGATATCATGGGCAACAAGGACGCCAGTGGCCGGATTGCAAAGTGGGCAATTCAGTTGTCACCATATGTGCCGGTATACGAATGAAGAGATGCCATAAAATCACAAGCTTTGGCTGATTTCCTGGTCGATTGGGCGAAAATGCAATACAAGCCGCCGGAACACAAAATAGAGTACTGGAAGATGCACTTTGACGGATCCAAGCTCAAAGAGGGTCTGGGTGCTGGTGTGGTACTCACCTCACCAAAGGGAGATCATCTCCGGTATGTTTTGCAAGTGCACTTCAGGGCATCAAACAATGTTGCTGAGTATGAAGCTCTAATACATGGGCTTAAGGTCGCAAAAGAAATCGGTGCGCTGCGGATCATTTGCCACGGTGATTCAGATCTTGTGGTACAGCAGTGTTCCGGAGATTGGGATGCGAAAGATGCCAACATGGCCTCATACCGGTTTCATGTGCAAAAGATTGCCGGTTTCTTTGAAGGATGCGAGTTTCACCATGTGCCGCGGGCTGAGAACGACGCCGCGGATGCTTTATCCAAGCTAGGTTCGTCCAGGCAAGAAATTCCTCCCGGAATAGCCTTGGCACACTTAAGAGTTCCATAAATCAAGCCAAGTCCGGAGTCGGAATCAATTTTCGTACCGGAGTCACATGTGGTGCCAATGGATATTGACGAAGGAAACCCGGGGACTGCTCCGGCAAACCCGGGGATTGCTCCGGCAAACTCGGGGACCGCACCGGTGAACTCGAGGACTGCGACGCCCGTACCGGAAGAAGCAATGCTTGTGGACAGCATGGACATAGACGTGCCGGTATTTGTGGTTAGAGAGGCACCATCTTGGGTCAAACCTATTAAGGAATTCCTGATCAACGGCACCTTGCCGGTTGACGAAAATCAGTCCAGAAGGATACAGAGGAGTGATGACCCACAAGTATAGGGGATCGCAACAGTCTTCGCGGGAAGTAAAACCCAATTTATTGATTCGACACAAGGGGAGACAAAGAATACTTGAAAGCCTTAACAGCGGAGTTGTCAATTCAGCTGCACCTAGAAACAGACTTGCTCGCAAGAGTTTATCAGTAGTAATAGTTTTATAGCAGTAGCAGTAGCGAAATAACAGCAGCAGAGTAACAAAGACAACAGCAGTGATTATAGTAAACAGCAGGATTAAAATACTGTAGGCACAGGGATGGATGAACGGACGTAGCATGGATGAGAGAAACTCATGTAACAATCAAAGCAGGGGCATTTGCAGATAATAATAAAATGGTATCCAAGTACTAATCAATCAATAGGCATGTGTTCCATATTTAGTCATACGTGCTCGCAATGAGAAACTTGCACAACATCTTTTGTCCTACCAGCCGGTGGCAGCCGGGCCTCTAGGGAAACTACTGGATATTAAGGTACTCATTTTAATAGAGTACCGGAGCAAAGCATTAACACTCCATGAACACATGTGATCCTCACATCACTACCATTCCCTCCGGTTGTCCCGATTTTTGTCACTTCGGGGCCATTGGTTCCGGACAGCGACATGTGTATACAACTTGCAGGTAAGATCATAAACAACGAATATCTTCATGAATCAATAACATGTTCAGATCTGAGATCATGGCACTCGGGCCCTAGTGACAAGCATTAAGCATAACAAGTTGCAACAATATCATAAAAGTAACATCTACGAATACTAGGCACTATGCCCTAACAATCTTATGACTATTACATGACCAATCTCATCCAATCCCTACCATCCCCTTCAACCTACAGCGGGGGAATTACTCAAACATGGATGGGGGAAACATGGCTGGTCGATGGAGAGGCGTCGGTGATGATGATGGCGATGATCTCCTCCAATTCCCCGTCCCGGCGAGGTGCCAGAACGGAGACTTCTGGTCCCCGAGACGGAGTTTCGCGATGTGGCGGCGTACTGGATGGTTTCTGGCGACTTCGACTTCCTCCCGTGCGTTTTTAGGTCGAAGGCAATAAGTAGTCCGAAGGAGGGCGTCGGGGGCCAGCCGAGGCCGCCACACACTAGGGCCGCGCCGGCCTAGTGTGTGGGGCCCTCGTGCCCCCACCTGGCTTGCCCTTCTGGCTCCGCCAATATTCTGGGAAAATAGGACCTTCTGCATAAATTCCGAGGATTTTCCTGAAAGTTGGATTTCTGCACAAAAACGAGACACCAGAACAGTTCTGCTGAAAACAGCGTTAGTCCGTATTAGTTGCATCCAAAATACACAAATTAGAGGCAAATCAATAGCAGAAGTGTTCGGGAAAGTAGATACGTTTTGGACGTATCAACTCCCCCCAAGCTTAGCTTATTGCTTGTCCTCAAGCAATTCAGTTAACAACTGAGTGCGATAAAAGAACTTTCACGAACACATTTGCTCATATGATGTAAATATTCTCATGATATGGCAAGTACTTAAGCAATTCATAATACGATACATGCAAATAAAATCATCTAATAGTTATATCAATCATGGAAAAGGTACCAACAAATTAATAATAAGCATCATGAATCATGTCTATCAGCAGGATTGCAATGTTCATAAAAGGATATGATAAAGTGGTATCTCGCTTGCCCGTATTTGTACAGCAAAACATAAATGCCCGGGCACCTTTGAAGTTCATAGAAAGACTAGAAGTAGAGATTATCAAAGATAAAAGCATCAAAGTTATACCACAAATTAATCATATTTTGAGACAAGCATATTATACTAAGAATGACAGTTGTGCTCTCAAGAAAGTGCTCAAAGAAAGGATGGTGACTCAATGTAAAAGTAAAAGATTGGCCCTTCGCAGAGGGAAGCAGGGATTAACATGTGCTAGAGCTTTTCATTTTTATAAAGACAGAAGTAAAATGGTTTTGAGAGGTGTTTGTTGTTGTCAACGAATGGTAATGGGTACTCTAACTACCTCATCAACCGGACTTCCAAGAGCGGCTCCCATGAAATTTTATTTTTGGGTGGCACTCCTTCCAACCTTGCTTTCACAAACCATGGCTAACCGAATCCTCGGGTGCCCGCCAACAATCTCATACCATGAAGGAGTGCCTTTTTATTTTAGTTTTATTTAGATGACACTCCTCCCCACCTTTGCTTTCTCAAGCCATGGCTAACCGAATCCTCGGGTGCCGACCAACAATCACATACCATGGAGGAGTGTCTATTTGTAAATTTATGAAAGTTAATTAATTGGAGCTGGGAACCCCGTTGCCAGCTCTTTTTGCAAAATTATTGGATAAGTGGATGTGCCACTAGTCCATTGGTGAAAGTCCGTCCGGAGTAAATGTGTTATCACCAGATTTTGGCCAAATCAGGAGATGGGCCGTAAGTGAGATGGGCTTGGAAGATTACACGTGGAGCATCTTTGAAGCGGCCTTGCGTGAAGAGTTTGGGCTAGATTGCCCGTGTATCTGTATTATAGTAGATCGCATCTTAGTTTAGAAGTTAGAGTTTAACCCGTGCACGGTTAGGTGCATGCCTGAATTAGAAAGTCCCTTGGACTATAAATATGTATCTAGGGTTATTGAAATCGAGGACAATCACGTTCACAACAAACACAAATCAGGCGCATCGCCACCCCTTGTTTCGAGGGTTTCTTCGGGTAAGCATCATGCTGCCTAGATCACATCTTGCGATCTAGGCAGTACACGTTTATTCGTCTACCTTGTGTTACTCGTGCTGAAGCGTTGTTGATGGCGAGTAGCACTACTTATCATTAGGTGTTTTGGGGCTTGCATTGATGCTTTCTTATGCATATTTGCTTAGCAATGCCGTCCCTCGACACCTAGCTGCCCTTACACCTATCTGGGTGTAAGGGCAGCATCTTGCTTGTTCGTTGCTTAGTAGATCCGATCTGTTATAGTTGCTCCTTGTCCTTCAAGGATTAGTTTAATATCCGCATGATTAGGCCTTATGCTGGGGTTGGACGATCCGGTAGTGCGTTAGGTGTTGTTTACCGTTCCTATAAGGGATGTTCCGGGAATTGACTTAATGTTGGTTTTTAGGCCTCTTATAGGGGTAGTTTTCATCATCTTTCGTATCTGCTAGGCCCAACTACGCGTAGGACGTTCCGGTTATGCGGTGAAAACCCTAAACTGTCGTAGATTGGTTTAGCTTTGTTTTGATCAAGCGGGATCCCCATGTCATTGCAAATCCAACGTGAACCATGGGGCGATCGGCTCTTTGAGCCGATCCACAGGGCAACCTGAGAGCCGATAGGGCTCGTATTTAATGTTTACGTGTCTACCATGCAGGAAAATCGAAGCAATCTAACACCTTCCTGATCGGGTCTAGGTCAGGTGGCACGCCCTAGCAACCGCCAGGACGTGGCTGGAAACTTGCGGGACGACGCGAGGTGCCAGGGTCCACTAAGCGGCCTTGGGAGCCTCCCGGCTCTTCGTGTTGCTTAACCACTGCTCGCCGATGAGTTTTGGCAGGCAACACATTCTGGCACGCCCGGTGGGACAATCTTCTACAACAACCACGTCAACATCGATAGCCAGGATGGCGGAGGAACCGATCAAGTACGAGGATCTGCCTGCAGAGCATAAGAAGAAATACGATGAGCTGAAGGCCATCTGTGAAGCCGAACTCATCGGCTCCTTTGAAAAGACCCATTCGCACGGCGTCAAGTTCAAAGGATACACGCGTCCGTTGCCTGGCGTCAACATGGTGGATCTCATCCACTCCATAAGGGAGCCAGGGTTCTCTTTTGGTGTCAACATGGCAGGGCTTGTGAGCCGCCATGGCAAAGATGAGGCAGAGAGCAGCCACTCCCGTGGCAAGGATAAAGAGGAGGTCGCTCCACGCGACCGGCACCAGGATGATGATAGACGGTACCTAACCGAGGAGGAAGTGAGAAGCGTGCGGTATCAACGTCCACTCTCCGCGCATCTCCTTAACAAATATGAGCAGCAGTATGACCGACGTCGGCGCTACGACGTAGATGATGAGAGATATCGTCGGTCTGGTGCAGAGGACAGGAGGTACCGTCGGCATGATAGAAACAACGACGGGTACGAGCGTTACGCCAGAGGGAGGTCAAGGGAGCAAGATGACATGGATAGGCATTGGGACTTTCCTTTCTTTAAACATTGCTGGGATTCAGGAATGAGCCGATTGCCAACAATCGAGAACTGCCCAGAATGCAAACAGCAAAGGAAGAGAACAAATGAGGTCTCGGTGTTCAGACGTCTAGGGCCTCTCCCACCTCAGAACAAACGAGCTGAGTCATCTCAAGAAGAAGACTTTGAGGAGTCAGATGGAGAAGAAGATAGGTATCACCGACCAAGGTGGTGCCCTGATGGACTCAGCCATTCTCAGAAGCGTAGGGTGCAGCGGCTACGAAACCTAGAGGAAGCCGAGGCACAGTACCTGTACACGTTGAGGAAAGCGCGGCCCGATCTGGCCGTGGAAATTCAGCAAACATTGGAAACGAAGGCGCGCCCGCCAAAGAAAGTGTGGCGCCCTAAACAGACGAAAGACGATGCAGAGGCATCGGCTGATGCCGATGCAGAGGCATCGGCTGATACAAACATGGTGTCCATGATCCTGACAGAGTAGCAACGTCCAAGACAATGGACGTACGTGGCGAGGCCGATTCTCGCAATCGGCCCCAAAAAATGGAAAGCAAAGGATCTTATCTCAAGCATGTCACGTAGCTACAGTGGAAATCCAAGAAGTTGCAAACCGTCGTCAAGCATTGCAATGAAAAAGGAGGCCGATTCTAGCAATCGGCCAAAATTATCCTCGACATACGTTCAGCATTGATCCAACAGAGGATGCCTGAAGAGCCGATACCCTCAATTACTTGAAAGAATCGGCTCGGGGGGCACTTAGAGGGATGAGACACGAGGATACGAAGTTTGAAGTGGCTGTCAAATGCCCAGCAGCTCAAGATATATTCTTTGACGATGATGGACATTGAAGTATGGGGGCCGATGCATAAATAAATCGGCCGTAAAAAATACAAATTTTTTAAGCACAGCCGATGCACAGTCATCGACTTTAGAATAGAAATGAACTCAGATCCTCTCTTCAAGGACCTCCAACTCCTTTTGCAAGTCTTCAAGTTCAGCGGTGCTAGCAGAAGCGTCAGTTTGGGCGTTCAAAATTGCCTTTTGCAAGTTTGAGGGATCACAACCCTGACCAACAACAAGAGCAGCATGAACATGCAGATCAGGTTTAGGGTGAGCCCAACGAAGGGAGCACATCTCTTCTAGGACCATGAGAACAGCCGATGACGAAGCAATCGGCTATGGCGTTTTTGCCTAAGGCTTGGCCAAGGTGGCGACTTGGTCGATGTTACTTTCAAAGGTTGTTACGTCCGGAGTTGTGGAGAACATCAGGACTTCATCAACATTCTCACCGGAAGTTGCATCAGTCTGCCAGAGATGAGGAGCCGATCTGAGCAGCAAGACACAAGAGTGGAGCTAGGACGAGTTGGAGAGCCATTGCATTTGAGGCTTCTTAGTTCAAGGAAGGGATTTGCTGATCCTTTTTGAGCCTTATTAGTGCATCAACTCTTTGGGCGTAAGTTTTCCTGCCACGTTTTGATGGGAGCTGGAGAGGCTCGGGGGGCAGCTCATCCTGAAGGTTCTTTGAACTGAAGAGCCGATTTTGTTGGAATCGGCTGACTCTGCATTATAATTTGAAAACCGATGGTGGCACATTTGGCTGGCTCACTACTTTTCTCGCCCCGACTGAGGCTCGGGGGGCAGTGGCCCTGAAGATTCATGACCTGGTTCTATGATCCTGTTGAGGTACTCATACCAACTGGGAAGCAAGGACGGATCATGAGTATAACTGCCAAGTGCTGTCGTCATCGGCAAGGTTGTCTAACCTGAAGGAGACCAGATTTTCCAAATTTTCAGACTCCTGATAAGAAAAAAAAGGGAGAGGGTCATCCAGGCCTTGGTGAAAAGTTCTGAACCATCCTGATACTTCCTTGGGTTCAGTTTAATGCCTGGAAGACTGTACAAGGTTGCCATGGTGATTTGGAGCGGTTAAGGATTACCGTTTGAGGATCGGAATTGGGACAAGGGTTGCAGGTTACTATTTGAGGGATAACTGAATTAACCTGTCTCGCAATTTATCCTGAAGGACTGATGCGTTGCCATCGTCTCATTAAGGCGTTGACCACCTTTGACAATCGGAAAATGGCAAGATGTGAAATCAGGTGATTGGAAATTAAGTTGGAAGAACATATTCATCTTCATTGATTAAAAAGGTGATTCCTTACAAAGAGAAGCCGATTGCTCAACAAAAAGGGAACAGATTGCTACTGCTAATCTTATGCTAGTAGGTCCCTACTCTAAGGGCTGTTGCTGTCTTCGCCGTCGCTGGGGTAGCTGCCGTCATTGCTGCTGTCGACGAGTTCCTCGTCGCTGCTACTGTAACCTTCAGCGGAGGTTTCTTCCTCTTCATCATCGTCATCCTCATCTGACCAAGCCCAACCACGGATGCGCTTTGGCGGCGGTTCGTCGGAGGAGGTGTCGTCCTCCTGTTCCTTCTTCGTGTTGGAGGAGATGTCTTCGTCTTCGTCATCCTCTTCTTCTTCTTTGGTGGAGGAGGTGAATTTACCCCAGAAGGAAGGGTCGTCGTCGTCATTCTCCGCCTCCAGTTCTCCGTCAATCAGGAACCGGAGGTCATCCTCCCCGTCAGTCAGGGGCATGTCGCCATCTGACAAGACGAGGTCCTCGGGTAGGCCCTCTGACACGAAATCGAAGTCCCACTCCCGCTCATCCCAATGCTTGGAAGCGCGCCTATTGTACGCTTCCATCTGGTTGTGCTCTGGGATCGACTCGCTTGAGGAAAAGGATTGGAGAGAAATGGAAGAGGAGGAAGAGGACGACATGGCTATGGAGGGAGAGGGTTTTTTGGCCGACGGCTAGTTTGGAGCAGGGAGATGAAGAGGTGAACTGTTCGATGCTGTAAATAAAAGGAGATAATGGAGATTTAATGCTCCAACAGTTTCCGAGGATGTGGTGCCAAAACTGTCAAATCGTGCAGAGAAGTTGGGAAGGCAAGTCGTCATGATGAAAAATACTGCGACGGTTCTGCTCTGCTACGACATGACCCTTCGAAGGAAAAACAGAGTGGTTTTGAAATTATCATTACCAAAACCAGGGGGGCATGTGTTATCACCAGATTTTGGCCAAATCAGGAGATGGGCCGTAAGTGAGATGGGCTTGGAAGATTACACGTGGAGCATCTTTGAAGCGGCCTTGCGCGAAGAGTTTGGGCTAGATTGCCCGTGTATCTGTATTATAGTAGATCGCATCTTAGTTTAGAAGTTAGAGTTTAACCCGTGCACGGTTAGGTGCACGCCTGAATTAGAAAGTCCCTTGGACTATAAATATGTATCTAGGGTTATTGAAATCGAGGACAATCACGTTCACAACAAACACAAATCAGGCGCATCGCCACCCCTTGTTTCGAGGGTTTCTTCCGGGTAAGCATCATGCTGCCTAGATCGCATCTTGCGATCTAGGCAGTACACGTTTATTCGTCTACCTTGTGTTACTCGTGTCTGAAGCGTTGTTGATGGCGAGTAGCACTACTTATCATTAGGTGTTTTGGGGCTTGCATTGATGCTTTCTTATGCATATTTGCTTAGCAATGCCGTCCCTCGACACCTAGCTGCCCTTACACCTATCTGGGTGTAAGGGCAGCATCTTGCTTGTTCGTTGCTTAGTAGATCCGATCTGTTATAGTTGCTCCTTGTCCTTCAAGGATTAGTTTAATATCTGCATGATTAGGCCTTATGCTGGGGTTGGACGATCCGGTAGTGCGTTAGGTGTTGTTTACCGTTCCTATAAGGGATGTTCCGGGAATTGACTTAATGTTGGTTTTTAGGCCTCTTATAGGGGTAGTTTTCATCATCTTTCGTATCTGCTAGGCCCAACTACGCGTAGGACGTTCCGATTATGCGGTGAAAACCCTAAACTGTCGTAGATTGGTTTAGCTTTGTTTTGATCAAGCAGGATCCCCATGTCATTGCAAATCCAACGTGAACCATGGGGCGATCGGCTCTTTGAGCCGATCCACAGGGCAACCTGAGAGCCGATAGGGCTCGTATTTAATGTTTACGTGTCTACCATGCAGGAAAATCGAAGCAACTAACACCTTCCTGATCGGGTCTAGGTCAGGTGGCACGCCCTAGCAACCGCCAGGACGTGGCTGGAAACTTGCGGGACGACGCGAGGTGCCAGGGTCCACTAAGCGGCCTTGGGAGCCTCCCGGCTCTTCGTGTTGCTTAACCACTGCTCGCCGGTGAGTTTTGGCAGGCAACAAAATGACAAGATCGAAAGATAAACACCACATACTTCCTCATGAGCTATAAAACATTAACACAAATTGAGAAGCATTTTGAAGGTTTTAAAGGTAGCACATGAGAATTTACTTGGAATGGTTTGAAATGCCATGCATAGGTATTTATGGTGGACACTCTGGAATAACTTGGTTTTCAGGGGTTTGGAAGCACGAGCAGCGTTCCCGCTCAGTAAAAGTGAAGGCTAGCAATAGACTGGGAAGCGACAATCAAGAGAGCAGTAACTGTCATAATCATGCTTGCGGCAAAATAAATTAACAGCGGCATAAAGGTGATACAAGAACTCTGAGGCAAACTAAATCATCGAGACTTAATTGACTTTTGTTCAGTCATATGCATGCGTGAGCATGTGCCAAGTCGATTCAAGTGAATTATTCAGAGGAGGATACCACAATGTCATATCTATCTATGAATAAAGCAATGCAAGCAAATATTTATGATATGCTACTCATATTAATACATTGGAGCTAATCATGAGAGATTGTGAACTACTAGACTTTCTTAATTGACATATACCTCACATGAACCAACTAAGCATGCTCACATGGATGAGTATATGTACAAAAATGAAAACAAATAGAGTTCATACCAGCCTCTCACCACAGTCGGATTGTTGTTGATCGTCATTATTGCCTTTCACTTGTGTAGCTTGAATAATATGGAATGAAAACCCAGCTCCAACCACCGAAGACCGCTGAACTCCATAATGAACTTTACAAAACCAAAGAAGAACAACAAATATTTTTGGTGTTTTCGGGTTAGAAACAAGAACAAAAGGAAACAGACAAACAAAGCAAAATCTTTTTGGATTTTCTTATAGCAAACCAACGATAGCAAATAAAGCAAAATGAAAGCAAGAAACCAAAATAGAAAATGGTAAAGAGAAACAACAGAAATATTTTTGGTCTTTTTATATTTTAGGAAAGAAACAAAGCAAAAACAAGAGAATGAAAACTAGAAGAAACACAGAAAAGCAGGATGGCAGAAATCTGCCAAAACCTGACAGTAGTACAGAAATCGAAATTAACAAAAATCTTCCGTTGCTCAGCTCAAAAAGTGTTCAACTAATGAAAGTTAGATAACAACCTGGGGAACCTGCACAAAAATTTGCAACTCAAAATAACGTTCTGGTGTGTTCGCATGAATTTTTTTAGTAACAGCCCAGAATCTATTTTCTGGCAGCACTTCCCCAAATATCATCTTCCTCTTATTAGAAAACCATTTCAAGAAGCTAAACAAGTATATATAAGTATCCAGCAACCATAATATGCAAAGAATGAGTGATGCCGGTATACCTCCCCCCAAGCTTAGGCTTTTGCCTAAGTGGAGATCAATCCCATGGTGCCCATGAAGTAGCACCTTCGTAGTACGACGAAGATGGATCATATTCCGGGTATGCACTGGAAGAAACACCCGGATACGTGACGGTGTAGTCGTAGGAGGGCTCGGCGTCCTCGGAGTCATGCTGCTGGTGGAAGCCTTGTATCTTCAATTGCTCATCCACCTCCTCCTTAGAGCGCGACCATGGTTTCCTGTCAATACTGAACAAATCTGGCTGCGGCAAAAGGATTTCTCTCTCTTCCCCGTCAGCAAACAATATTCTATAGACAATATTATCTAAACTAGAGTCGGCGGTAACAAATTGATGACTCTTCATAGCAGCAATATCGAGCCTCATAGGGGTTATTTTTACATCAGTAGGGTCAAGAGGAAGCTCTAAATATGCTAAAATGCGCGAAGCAATAACTCCTCCAAATATAGGCCCCTTGTTAGACAAGCGGCGAGCAACAAGAGCACCAAGATGATAAGGTGTGTCCCCAGTGAGTGCAGCAATTAAGAAACCAAGGTGATAGCTAGATATGTTACTAGTGTTCTCCCTACCAAGAATGCTAGTGCCGATGTAATAAGCAAAATACTTAATGGCGGGGAGTTGAATGTTTCTTATCTTGCCGCGCTGAATGGTGCGACAGTCATCATTGGTGATCCCTCGATAGAGCTCCAGCAATTCCTTGGGGTTGTCCTCGATCCTCCTTGCTGTACCTACAGGGACAATACCTAGTGCAGCACAAAAAAATTCCAACTTCATAGTAATAGGTTTACCATAGATCTTGAATGAAACTGCTCGGGTGAAAGTGCTTATTGTTGAACTTGAAGCTCTCCACAAAGATTTTAGTGAGCGTGTAGTATTGCTCACTCTCATCTCCCACATAGGTGGTTAAACCCGCCTTACCGACAAGGGTCAAGAAATCATCCAACAAACCTGCATTTCTCAAAAAGTCATAACATGGGAAGGATGAAGCATTAGGGACTCCATTGTCCTCCTCGGGTGCGAAGCTTGGTGCGATGAGATCCTCATTGTAGGATTGCTCGAATCGGGTGGATGACCTCGAGGGCCTCCCCGTGCTTGTTGTCTCCCCTTGGAACACTTCTCCAAAGTTATAATTATCCATCTTCCTTTTCTGAAATTTTTCAACAAACATTATAAAATTTGATTTGGTGACATATATTTGAGGGAAACTACCATAGGAACTTGCTAGAGTACTAAACATGCATCAAAACTAATTCTTACAACTTAGAACAAGCATGCAAGCTCACTAAACATGTTACCTACAACAGCAAAATATTCAAGATATACTCCACCAAACAAAATTCTACTTGGATAATCGGAGGAGTCACATACCGGAGAGCAAATGTGCCAAATTTCAGACAGAAATCTGGGCTGAGCAAAGAGATCGAGAAATCTAGAGCTCTTGAGCAAAAACACGAGTGAGAAGAACCTGGTGCGAGTTTTTTCGGGAGAGAGAAGAGAGTGGGAAGAAAAGATGCTGAAATGGGGAAAAGGGGGACCCACACACAAGGGTGGCGCGCCCCCCTTGCTGGCCGCGCCGGCCTGTGGGGTGCCACCCTGGGGTGCCCCACTGGTCATCCCCAGGTGCTCCCAGGTGCCTCGTCGAAAAATAGGACCAACAGTATAATTTTTGTGAATTTTTGAAAACTTTGAAAAATGCATATTTCTGGGTGTTAAATTTATTATTACTGGGCAGAAAAAGATTTTGAAATCTCTAATTAACTAAAGAGCTTTGCAAAACGAAAGTGCTACAGCAAGTAGATCAAGTGGAGGAAGAAAGAAGTGTTGTTTAGCTCTTCTATGCATATAAAATATACTTGTTAACAAGGTTGATCAAGTCTTGCCACCAAATAATTTTACATGTCATAAGAAGAAATAAACCTCAAATCAATCATATTACCTTATATTGTATTGATGCGGATCCAATCATAATAGTTTGATATCCTTCTTTAGGATCATATATAGGACAATCAATAACTCCCACTTGGACGGTTCTTGAATTGGAAATTGTATTAACTCCACATATTTTATCAGTCTTCTTGGGGAAATAGACAGTATGTTCCTTGTCATCAACATTAAAAGTAACTTTTCCTTTATTGCAATCAATAACAGCCCCTGCAGTATTAAGAAAGGGTCTCCCAAGAATAATGGACATATTATCATCTTCAGGCATTTCCAACACAACAAAATCAGTTAATATCAAGCAGTTTTGAGTAACTTGAACAGGAACATCCTCACATACACCAACAGGAATAGCAGTAGATTTATCAGCCATTTGCAAAGATATATCAGTCGGTATCAACTTATCTAAATAAAGTCTCTTATAAAGAGAAAAAGGCATAACACTAACTCCCGCTCCCAAATCACATAGAGCAGTTCTAACATAATTATTCTTGATGGAACAAGGAATAGTTGGAATACCTGGGTCGCCAAGCTTCTTTGGAACCTTACCATTGAAAGAGTAATTAGCAAGCATAGTGGAAATCTCCTCATTAGGAATTTTCCTTTTGTTAGACACAATATCTTTCATATACTTTGAATAAGGAGGCAATTTAATAGCATCAGTCAAAGGGATTTGCAAGAATAAAGGTTTCATCCAATCACAAAGTTTATTATAGTGTTCTTCTTCCTTTGATTTTAGTTTCTTAGCAGGAAAAGGCATTTGCTTTTGAACCCAAGGTTCTCTTTCATTACCATGTTTCTCAGCAATAAAATCTTCTTTAGTGTACTTTTTATTTTTAGCATGCTTTTCGGGTTCTTCTTCAACCTCTTCTTTATCGGGAGTATCATTCTTATCATCATCTTTATCATGTTCATTACCACTTTCAGTTTCAGCATCAGAAATAGAAATACTATTAGGATCATTAATAGGTTCAGAGGATTCTACAACATTCTTATGTTTCTTTTTCTTTTTCTTAGATGGGGCACTAGTTTTAGTTCGTTGAGAATCTTGTTCAACTCTTTTGGGATGCCCCTCAGGATATAGAGGATCCTGGGTAGAAACACCACCTCTAGTTGTTACTTCATAAGCATGTTTTTCTTTAGAATTATTTCCCAACAAGTCATTTTGCACTTTAGTGAGTTGATCAATTTGAGTTTGAACCATATGAAAATGTTTAACAAGCATCTTAACATCATTGGAGGTTCTCTCCACAATATCATGCAATTCACTAATAGCTCGAGAATTTTCCATTAAATGATTCTCTACTCTCATATTAAAATTTTCTTGCTTAACAATATAATTATCAAACTCATCTAAGCATTGTGCAGGAGGTTTCGAATACGGAATATCTTTCCTAGTAAAGCGTTGAAGAGAGTGTACCTCAATCATGGATGAAGGGGGAGTTATCTTACATAAATCTTCTATAGGAGGTAAATTCTTCACATCTTCAGGTTTAATACCCTTCTCCTTAAGAGACTTCTTGGCTTCCCTCATATCTTCATCATTTAATTTAATCATACCCCTCTTCTTCAATATCGGTGTCGGGGTTGGTTCAGGTGTAGTCCAATCATCATGATTCCGGCCTATTTTAGCCAATAATTCTCCGACGTCGTGCCGGAGTTCTTTTCCCGAAAACACAACCAGCACAACTATCCGGGTATGCCCTAGACTCAATGGTTAGTCCACTATAAAATATATCAAGTAAATCATGCTTTTCCAAATCATGTTCAGGCCGAGCTCTAATAAGAGAGCAAAATCTCGCCCAAGCCTCAGGCAATTTCTCTCCATCTTCCTGATCAAAATTATAAATTCTCTGCAAAGCAATATGTTGAGCACTAGCGAGAAAGTATTTCCGGAAGAAAACATCAAGCAATTCTTTTGGACTTTTAATAGAATCAGGTGGCAAACTATTATACCAAGTTTTAGCGTCATCCTTTAATGAGAATGGAAAGATTTTAGCAACAAAGTAAGTACGCTTCTTAACATCATCAAAAAACAAGCTACTCAGAGTAGATAACTCAATCATGTGTTCAACAGCACTTTCTTTTTCAGTACCACAAAAGGGTGTTTTCTCAACAATAGCTATATGAGATAGATCAAGAGAAAAATCATAATCTTTATCCTTAATGTTTATAGGAGATGTGACAAATTTAGGATCGGGAGACAGGTTTATATCTAACAAGCATGTTCACGCAAGCAACTTTTTAATTTTTCTTGCATCAGTAGTAGCATTGCATTTTTCAATAAAATCATCATCAAGTTCCACATAATCTTCATCAAGATCATCACTAGAATATTCAACGGACTCGGGTGAATTAACGAGGTGTAGCAGCATTTTCATTAGGAGTTTCTGTATTTTCAATTTGTCTAGACCTAGCAATTGTAGCATCTAGAAAAGATCCTAACGAACCATCATTATCAAGCACAGCAGAAGCATCATCACAATTATAAGAGGAATTTTCAGATTCAGCAGAAGTACCAGCATTTGAAGCTTGTGGTGGTGAAACAAGTTTACTTATCACAGATGGTGAATCAAGAGCAGCTGAGGTACTAAGAGTTGTACCTTTTCTTGTAGTGGATAGTAATATGGCGACCTTAGTATCGCGAGGTTTACCCATGATGGAGAATTTGCAGCGAACAATATTAGTCCAAGTGAACTTCCAAATAAAGCTATGCTCCCCGGCAACGGCGCCAGAAAATAGTCTTGATGACCCACAAGTATAGGGGATCGCAACAGTCTTCGCGGGAAGTAAAACCCAATTTATTGATTCGACACAAGGGGAGACAAAGAATACTTGAAAGCCTTAACAGCGGAGTTGTCAATTCAGCTGCACTGGAAACGAGACTTGCTCGCAAGAGTTTATCAGTAGTAACAGTTTTATAGCGATAGCGATAGCAAAATAACAACGACGAGTAACAAAGACAGCAGTAGTGATTATAGTAAACAGCGAGGATTAAAATACGTAGGCACAGGGATGGATGAACGGGCGTTGCATGGATGAGAGAAACTCATGTAACAATCAAAGCAGGGGCATTTGCGAGATAATAATAAAACGGTATCCAAGTACTAATCAATCAATAGGCATGTGTTCCATATTTAGTCGTACGTGCTCGCAATGAGAAACTTGCACAACATCTTTTGTCCTACCGGCCGGTGGCGCACGGGCCTCTAGGGAAACTACTGGATATTAAGGTACTCCTTTTAATAGAGTACCGGAGCAAAGCATTAACACTCCGTGAACACATGTGATCCTCACATCACTACCATTCCCTCCGGTTGTCCCGATTTCGTCACTTCGGGGCCATTGGTTCCGGACAGCGACATGTGTATACAACTTGCAGGTAAGATCATAAACAACGAATATCTTCATGAATCAATAACATGTTCAGATCTGAGATCATGGCACTCGGGCCCTAGTGACAAGCATTAAGCATAACAAGTTGCAACAATATCATAAAAGTAACATCTACGGATACTAGGCACTATGCCCTAACAATCTTATGACTATTACATGACCAATCTCATCCAATCCCTACCATCCCCTTCAGCCTACAGCGGGGGAATTACTCACACATGGATGGGGGAAACATGGCTGGTCGATGGAGAGGCGTCGGTGATGATGATGGCGATGATCTCCTCCAATTCCCCGTCCCGGCGAGGTGCCAGAACGGAGACTTCTGGTCCCCGAGACGGAGTTTCGCGATGTGGCGGCGTCATCGGATGGTTTCTGGCGACTTCGACTTCCTCCCGTGCGTTTTTAGGTCGAAGGCAATAAGTAGTCCGAAGGAGGGCGTCGGGGGCCAGCCGAGGCCGCCACACACTAGGGTCGCGTGGGCCCCTCCTGGGCCACGTCGGCCTAGTGTGTGGGGCCCTCGTGCTCCCACCTGGCTTGCCCTTCTGGCTCCGCCAATATTCTAGGAAAATAGGACCTTCTGCATAAATTCCGAGGATTTTCCTGAAAGTTGGATTTCTGCACAAAAACGAGACACCAGAACAGTTCTGCTGAAAACAGCGTTAGTCAGTGTTAGTTGCATCCAAAATACACAAATTAGAGGCAAATCAATAGCAAAAGTGTTCGGGAAAGTAGATACGTTTTGGACGTATCAAGGAGGTCCAAAGCTTACACCATCATCAATGGCGAGGTGTACAAGAGAAGTGTTACCGGTGTCCTCCAAAGGTGTGTGGAACCGGAAGAGGGAAAAGAAATGCTCGAGGAAATTCACCGAGGAGAATGCGGGCATCACGCCTCGTCAAGGGCGCTAGTGGCAAAGGTGTTCCGGCATGGGTTCTATTGGCCAATGGCTTTGGAAAATGCGGAGGATCTGGTAAGAAAATGCAATGGGTGCCAGAGGTACGCCAAGCAAAACCATACCCCAGCATCCGGTTTAAAGACCATACCGCTAACTTGGCCATTTGCTGTCTGGTGCCTGGACATGGTTGGACCGTTCAAAACCGCAAGGGGAAACATGACCCACATCTTGGTAATGGTGGATAAATTCACCAAGTGGCTGGAAGTGAAGCCTATCGCAAAGTGTGATGGCCACACAGCGGTGAAGTTCCTAAAAGATGTAATCCTGCGGTATGGATACCCGCACAGTATCATAACTGACAATGGCTCAAACTTTGCTCAAGGAGAATTCAAGCGGTTCTGTGAAGACAAAAACATCCGGCTGGATTTGTGCTCAGTAGCGCATCCACAAGGCAATGGCCAAGTTGAAAGAACAAACGCTTTGGTACTTTCCGGTATCAAACCAAGACTCATTGATGCGATAGAAAAATCGCCGGGGTGTTGGCTCGATGAGCTACCATCCGTACTGTGGAGTATAAGAACAACTCCAAACCGGTCTACCGGATACACTCCATTCTTTATGGTTTATGGAGCAGAAGCGGTCATACCAACCGACATTCTCCATGATTCACCAAGGGTGCAACTCTATACCGAAGAAGAGGTAAAGGAGGCCCGAGAAAACGATGTGGACTTGCTAGAAGAAGCAAGAGAATTAGCTTTGGCAAGAACAGCCATTTACCAGCAAAACCTCAGACGCTATCACAGCCGGAAGGTTAACCCGAGGGTATTCCGGGAAGGAGACCTAGTGCTACGCCTAGTGCAGCGCACTGAAGGCCGGCACAAGCTGTCCCCCCCATGGGAAGGACCTTTCATTGTGAGCAAGGCTCTCCACAATGATGCCTATTACCTGATTGATGCACAGGAATTGAAGGAAGGAAAGGCGGACAGATCCGGAGAGGAGACCAAACGTCCATGGAATGTAGCTCTGTTGCGTCCTTTCTACTCTTGAAGTTGTGGTGTAAGAAGTTCCTTTTTGTACCTTATTTGCTATGAATAAAAGATGTCGGAACCTCGAATGAGTCTCGGGGACTATCCTTGCTAAAGTTGTATGTAACATGTTTATTTTTTCACTTTACCGGTTGCTTATTGAACGTTTTTTCTTTCCGGTTTAGTAGTGTGCTAGACCCTACCGGAGTCTTCGACTCTGCTGTTGTCCGTAACTCGGCTTCATGGAAAGCAAGATAAGCCGGTAGGGGATAAGCACATGAACTGCGAAGAGGGAGAGCGGGAAAGAACAATCCGGAAAATTTAACTAACCCCGGTTATACCGGTTTTTTGCAAAAATTTCGAGTTATTTCTAAGTTCAAGAAAATGCTTGCTTGGTAAAAGAACTTTGTGCTCATACGCCAAAAACGCCCAGAGAAGGTAGGCAGAGCCAAAGCAAAAGAGCCAAGTATGCATCAAATTGGATGCGGAAACAATTTCGGAATCATTGCAGTGCAAGAAAAAGCAAATCAACAAGCAAATATGCTAAGGCAAACATAAGTTAATTAACTACCGGTATAGCCTACCGGCATAAACTGTTGTACCACAACCAAAATAGAGGTTAAGTATTATCTTACATCATAGACCCCGGCATACCGGGGTAGAATTTAACGGGCAATGTTTCCAAGTTCAACAGGACAAGCATATCACAGGCATCATTCAGGCAAAGTTCAAGCAACAGGGGCTTCAGGAGGAGCGTCTTGGGCATCAGGACCCTCTGGAGGCGCGTCACCGGCTCCGGCCTCATCAGCGTCTTCATCTTCCTCCTCGTCGCTCAGATAATCCTTGACGTCTTCAGGAGGAGGGATGAAGGTGCGCATGTCAGCGTACTCCGCGATGTGGTACGCTCGATCCTGCCGCTTAGCGGTGAGGAACGGGTCCAAATCGGTTTCAGCCCCTTCGCGCACGCCGGTGAGAGCATCCAGGTCCAGCTCCGGGTACCAGGAGCAGGCAACGCGAAGCGCTGAGTCTGCTCCGGCACGGGCAGCAGAGCACTGCCACTCCCGGATCCTTCGGCCGGCACCTTTCAGACGATCGCTGATGAGGGAGAAGCTGTCTGGCACTTCTTCTCCGGGCCAGAGAGTCCTGTAGAGCTGGGCGGCCACCTCCGGAATGTCAGAGACGTTCCGGTCCACGCAGCGCATGTGGGAGACCCGCGCGTTCAGCGCAACCAGGTGGTCATAGGGATCCCAGGGCGCACCCAGGTTCTTGTATGCCTGCAGCACCCGGCGCTCTCCAACCTTCTTTACAGCATACGTCTGGGAATCCGGAAAGAGCCCTGCAAGACAAAGAAAAGAAGCTAAGCACATGCTACCGGAACAGATAAGCTTATAAGCAGGAACCGAAAAAGAAAAAAGAGAAACTTACGGAGGGCAAGCGCGTCAGTCTGCGTAACTAGAAGGTCGTACTCCTTCTGTTCCGCCTCCAGCCGCGCGGCCTTGTCCTCGGCTGCTTTCTGCGCCTTGGCGGCCTTGTCCTCGGCTGCTTTCCGCGCCTTGGCGGCCTCTTCCAGCTCAGCCTGCAACACCACGTTGGCGTTGCCGGCATCCTCCAGCGCCTCATTCAGCTTGGCCTCTGCAGCGGATTCAACAGCCTTCAGCGCCTGGGCATGGTCAAGGCCAAGCTGGATAAGCTGGTCCTTGAGCTCCTTGTAGCTGGCCTTCTGGGCGCTCAACTCCTCCTGGTGCTGCCGGATAAGTTGGTCCTTCTCCTCTGGAACCCGGAAAGAGAATGTTAGCAAAGTTGTACTGACACAATCTAGAGAAAGCAAGTTAACTGGAAAACAGGAAGCTGTACCTTGGGCGGTGGCAAGCTGCGTCCTGAGGGCCTCAATAGAAGCTTCCGGGATGGCTATTGAAACAGAAAATCATAAGTGTTAAGAATTGAGAGAAAGAAAGCTTTCCGGTAAAAATATGCCGGAATCGCAAAGATTTACCTTGGCACTTGCTGTGTGCCTCAGCGAGGTCCCGGTGCTCCCAAAGAAGCTCCTCAAAAAGGACCTTCCGAGCGTCAGCCGTGCTCTGTTCAAGGAAATGATGTTAGCTAAGAGCAAAGATCTTAACCCGAAACTCGGGGACTGGCTATGCCGGTTTCACGCGTTTCTAGTTAAGTTTCGCGCTAAGAGCAAAGATCTTAACCCGAAACTCGGGGCGGCTATGCCGGTTTGCGCGTTTCTAGTTGTTTCGCTAAGAGCAAAGATCTTAACCCGAAACTCGGGCTGGCTATGCCGGTTACGTGTTCTAGTAAAGTTTCGCGCTAAGAGCAAAGATCTTAACCCGAAACTCGGGGACTGGCTATGCCGGTTTCGCGTTTCTAGTTAAGTTTCGCGCTAAGAGCAAAGATCTTAACCCGAAACTCGGGGACTAGCTATGCCGGTTTCGCGCGTTTCTAGTTAAGTTTCGCGCTAAGAGCTACGCTCTCAACACGAAACTCGGGGACTGGGAGGATAGACAAGATTCAGCAAAAAAGAGAAACCGGCATAAAGTTGAAGGTTCAAGGAAAGATAGAAAAAAGCCAAAAAAGAGGAACCAAGATAAATCAAAAAAGGGAACAGGCTTTATGAGACTTACCATCATGTTGTTCGTGGCATCGAACCACGCGCTGTCCAGCTCCTTGACGGCCCGACGCAGCCGCATGAAGTGCTCTTCTGAGCACCGCTCACCAACAGGGTCAGGCGCCGGTAGCCGGTCCTTGCCCAGGCCGCGGGTCGCCTTGGACATGTCCGCGGCGTTCCACTTCTCCGCGTAGGGCAGCAAGTGCCCCAGCTCCCGGCCTTCGCGCTGGAACTTGGTGATCCGGCCAAGCAGGCCGGTGGCCTTCTCGCCGGCAGCGCTAGCGGCGCGGGCGACGTGCAGCGACAAGGACTGCGGGCTGGCGGAAGGGGCGCTAGAGGCCGTTGCCTTGACAAGCGTCAAGGTCTTGGGCGGCGGAGCCGTTGGAGTGGCACCGGCTGGCTCGGTGCGAGGAGCTTCCGGCGGTGGCGTTGGCGTGGTCCTGGGAGAAGGGGGAGCGTCAGGCGCGTCACCCGGGTTGGAGTTTGCCGGCGCGGAAGTTTCCGGCGCGGCTCTGGAGGGGGAAGACATCTTGGTCTTCTTCTTCTTCTTCTTTTCTAGGACGGGAGGAACCAGAGGTTCCGCCCACCCGGCAGCTTCTTTTCCGGCGCCGATGTTGCTGGCGCCGGTATCCTGGGTCTCGGGAAGGAAGGCAAGGTCCTCCTCAGCGCGGTGATCTGGCGGTGTAGGGGTCGCGCGCCCCGAACTTGTAGTACCTCCCAGAGGGGAGGCAGAGGTGATGCCGGCACCAGAGGGTGCCGGGCTTGAGTGAGGAGGAGGGGTTGAGGTCCTTGCGGATCCGGCAGAGCCCTCAGGCCTGGGGCCGAGCTTGAGCGCGGGGCTGAAAGAGAGAAAAAGGAAAGGTTGGAAAAAGCAACCGAAAAAGAACTTGGCAAAAAACGAAACAAGCAAAGAAACGGGGCCTTACCCAGAAGAGGTTGGCATCTGCTTACTCTTGTAGCGCCTCACAGCTGCGACCTTCCCCGCGAAGGGTTCAGTCCGGAAGCGTTTGGATGCAGGGGCCTGGCTCGAACCGGCGTCAGAGGCCGGAGCCTTGTTCTTTTTGCCCTGGGCCATGAGTTTCTCCACGAACTCTTGGCCAGCCTCGGCCTGCAGGGGACGACGTGCTCGTGGACCTGTGGTTTGATGTTGGCTGAGGGAACATCTACAGAGGAACAATAACAGAAGAATATGAGAGATCAAAAAGAAGAACTACCTCAAGCAAGGTCAGGTCGTCAGACGAACCGGATGGTTCCGGTGGAGATTTGCCGAGGCGCGAGGCTGGAGTCCGGCCCATCTTCAGATCCTGCCAATGAATAACGGGGTCCGGGTCGAACTTGTCTAGAGCACGCTTCCGGCAAGGGCCTCGCCGGTCTGAGTCAATGCCGGGGAAGCGGTCCTTGGCCTGAAAAACAAAAGAGAAAAAAGGGTTAGTCACAGTATAAAAGTTACCGGTAAACCGACCCGAGTTGCGTAATTTCTTACTTCTTGGGTCGGAGGGTTAGTGGAACTGAGGGGCCGGAGGCCCCATTCCCAATCTTCCGGCATGGCAGTCTGGCAGATCTGCCTAGCCTTGAGGACAACGTCCTTCTTGCTCAGAGGAAGTCCGGTGATCTTGGTAGGATCACCGGGACCGTACATCTCGCTCATCTTATGTGTGCGGCGCTTAAGAGGAAGCACCCGGCGCGAGATGAAGGCGCGGATAATATCATCAGAGCAGATGTCGGAGTCCTTCATCAGCTGCTTCATGAAGCGTATAATCCGGTTGGTCTCAATATGAGACTCCTTCGGATTGTAGCTCCAGTTGGCCCTCGTGGGCGGCGCCGGATTAAAAGGCGGCAGGTCGATGAGATCTGCGGTGCCCTTGTTCTTCACGTAGAAGAAGGTCCCTTGCCATAGCTGGCATGACTCGAGACCGGAAAACTTGAAGAAAGGGCTCCCTTGGCGGGAGCCGATGATGCAAGACCCGCATTGTACAGGGGGTTTGGGTTTAGGAATTTCCTTGCCCTGAACGGAGTTGATCCGAAGAGCAAAGAAACGGGCAAATGTCTCGCGAGTGGGACGAATGCCGATATAAGCCTCCATAAAGGTGGCATAGCAGGAGAGGTAGAAAACGGCGTTGCCGGGAAGATGGTGAGGTTGGAGTTGATAAAAATCGAGGAAACTCAGGAAGAAATCAGAGACGGGAAGGCCGAAGCCGCGCTCGAAGTGAGCGAGAAAGACAACGCGTTCACCGGGTTCAGGCACCGGTTCAATCTCGTCCCGAGGGAGCCGGCAGGATACTCCTTCCGGAATCCTCCTGGACCGGTAAAGCCAGTAGATTTCGTGCTGGCTAACGTTGGAGCCCATCCAGGCCCCGCGTGTGATACCGGCGGAATCTACGCCGGAAGCTTCGCTAGAGCTACCGGTTTCTTGGTTGCTACCGGAATCAGTGTCCATCTGGACAAGATCAGCGGTTAATCCGTCGGAGGATTTGCTACGCCGGCTAGCGGAAGAAGAGGCAGAAGAAGAGGTGGAGGAAGATTCCTCACTAGACATGAAATTTGATGCAGAGAAACAAGAATCCCACGATCTACCCCCGCGCGAAGATCTACGAGTAAGAGAAAAAGCAAAAGAAAAGAAGAAGTAAATACACTACCAACTCAAGATCTAGAAAGCAAGCAAAGGAGGGGTAAACCCAGATTAAGTCTAACCTGAGGCGGCGGAGTCGCAGAGGAAGTAGCTCGCCGGTGAAGTGGCAAGCTCGCGGTTAACGAAGAAGTCCGCCGACGGCGAGGTGGAGAAAAGCTTGAGGAAACACCAATGCTGCGACCGCGAAAGGAGCACCGCAGGGGTTCTTCGCGCAGCGAAGTCCGGCGGCGTCCGGCGAAGCAGTGGCGAAGACTCGCTGGGCGGCGGAGCTCGAGAGGCGAACGAAGCGGTGGAGGCACGAGAGCGAGGAACACTGAGCGCGAGGAAGTGGGGAATGCGAGAAGAGGAAGAAGAAGGAGCGGTTTTGCCTTATAAAGGAAGAGAGATAAGTGGGCCGAAAACCGCTGGACCGCGGCGGTTCGGTCCGTGGGCCGCGACGGTTCGCTCCACGGGCCGCCGCGTGGCGCAGCAGTACACGTGTAACCACAGAAAGCCACAGCGAGGTGCACACGGATCCAGAACGGCGGTTGGGATCCGCTGTGAGGCAATTAATACGCGCGCGGAAGCCGAAGGGAAGTGACCCTGACACTGACGCGTCAGTCACAGTGCGCATGTCACTGACAGGCGCGGGCCCGATATATTCTCGACTTCGCCGAGGAGGTGTTTAATGACTAAGATGCCGGAGGATAAGATACCGGAAAATGCCTTGCAGGAGAGAAAACGTGAGTACGGACAAAGATGCCGGATTTAAGCTATGCGCCGGATAAATTAAACCGGTATCCAAAGACGTGAGAACCTGGCATGGTCTGTTGGATAGAATCCGCCAGACTATACCAGCTTCGGGGACTAATGTTGGGGGGATGACCCCCGGTATGCCAAAGGCATGCCAAACCGGATGGTTTAGGCCATCAAGATACCGGTTTAATGTTCATACCGGAGCACAAGATAAGAGTTTGGCTAAGTAAAGCTAGGCCGGTATCCCCAAGAGGGGTATACCGGAACCGGGTAAAGAAGACACCGGGATACCGGAAAGAAGAGCATGTCGGCAGGACTGGTCAAAGATTCTCTCCAGAGCTAGAGGACAAAGATGAGCTAAGCAAAGAAGCTTTATACGAAGGCATGACGATAAAGAGGAGGATGACGATGAAAGAAGCCGAAGGACGTCAGCCTCCCTGTTTAAAGAAGGCCCCGGCGTCATCTATGATTAAAGTAACTTTGTAAAGTAGTTTGTCTAGTCAAAGATGCCATTAGGGTTTCTTCCCCTGTAAGCCACCCTCTCCCCTATATAAGGAGAGGGGGAACACCCGTATTCGGGATCGATCTAGCGGAACACAGAGAGAGAGAGATCCTGTAAGCAAAAACATGTAACCTGTGGAGATCAATAAAGAAGATGATCTAGAGCGAGTTCTTCCTTGTGTCTTTCTTCTTCAACCTCTAGCCTTGGCTAAGTTCTTGAGGAAACCATCCGGAAGTTCATCCCATCTAATCACAAACCCTCCCCCGAATCCTCTAGCGTCCATTCGGCCCCAACTTAAGCCATCCTATGGCATCTGTCTGTTCACCACGACGACAGACCTGATAAGTTGTTGATGAAGAAGGGGATTCCTTAGGCATCCCCAAGCTTAGACGCTGGAGTCTTCTTGAAATATGCTTGGGTGACCCACGGGGGCATCCCCAAACTTAGGCTCTTCACTCTTCTTGATCACATTATATCACCCTTCTCTCTTGACCCTTGAAAACTTCTGCCACACCAAACTTCTCATAAACTTCATTAGAGGGGTTAGTACTCAAAAAACTTTAATCCACTTTAGTCCTGTAGTGACACATTGCAAAAACTCAATAAAACATTAGCTACAGCTCTCCACATCTAGAAAGCCTTACTTAAAGTCCACAAGAGACAATGCAAAAAAACAGAGACATAATCTGTCAAAACAGGAACAGCCAGTAAACACGAATTTTTTCGAGGTACTTCCGTTGCTCAAATCAGAAAACTCAAAACTAATTAAAGTTGCGTACATATCTGAGGATCACGCATGAATTTTCGCAGATTTTCTTGATTCTTCTACAGAGAGAAAAACGCGAATTCGTGACAGTAAGAAATCTGTTTCTGCGCAGAAATCCAAATCTAGTATCAACCTTCTATTAGAGACTTTACTTGGCACAACAATGCGATAAAATAAAGATACAAAGAAGTAGTTACAGAAGTAAGCTAACTCCTTGACTCAAATAAAAGAAAAATTACAGAAATAAAACAATGGGTTGTCTCCCATAAGCGCTTTTCTTTAACGCCTTTCAGCTAGGCGCAAAAGATTTTAATGATGCTCACATGAAAATAGAAAATGAAGCAAAAAGATCATCAAGAAGCAAATTCGAAACACATTTAAGTCTAACCCGCTTCCTATGCATATGAATCTTGTACACAAATAAATTCATGAAGAACAAAGTGACAAGCATAGGAAGATAAAACACGAGTAACTTCAAAATTTTCAGCATGTACAGAGGTGTTTTAGTACCATGAAAATTTCTACAACCATATTTTCCTCTCTCATAATAATTTCCAGTAGCATCATGAACAAACTCAAAAATATAACTATCACATAAAGCATGTTTTTCATGATCCACAAACACATAATTTTTATCAAGCTCAAAAATAATGGGATTAAAACTTTCAAACCCACTTTTATCAATAATAAACAACATGATTGATCAATCTCAAAAGATATGGGACTCCTTGATAAAGTCAAGACCTCTCCAATCCCATTTTCATTAGTAGTACAATTAATATTATCAAGTAACATAGGACCATCATCTAGAGCTTTATCATAAACATTTGCTAAGCAAAACTCTTTAGTACCATGCATTTTGATATCAGGCACAAACAAAGCATTATCATAAGATTTATCAAAATAACATGGATTATCATAGATAATAGTAGCATAATTATTCTCACAAGTTTTCCTCATAGGGAATATTTCAAGAGAATCCACATGAACATAACATTCATCCTCCTTTGGTAAGCATGGAGGACAATCAAATAGTGTAAGAGATAAAGAGTTACTCTCATTAGAAGGTTGGCATGGGTAGCTAATCCATTCTTCCTCCTTTTGTTCATCACTCTCCTCCTCTTTTTCATCCAATGAGCTTTCGAGTTCATCAATTTCTTCTTTCACAGTGTTCCTGCAAATTGTGAGTGCATTCTTGTGCATGAGTGAGTCTCTCTTTATAATCAATGATATAAGGATTATTGCTGTAATGTTCTATGCAAAAATCAAGGATAGAAGAGACATAATCTTTAAGGTCCTTACAAACAACACAGGTTTCATAATTTTTAGACATGAAGGATTCTATTTCAGAAGCTCCCATAAATAAAACAAATTGTTCTACTTCTTCGAACCCAAGATGAATATAGTTATTCCAATGATAGTTCACAATCAAAACTTCTTCACTAAAGCCACATTGGAATTTAAGATGTTTAGTATCATGTTTAGAGCAACAATTTATATCATGGCGTTTAAGCAAGATTTTAGCAATTGTATTCAATTTTTCTAACACGGCACTCATGACTTTACCCTTTCTTGATTCTCTATAATTCATATATAATTCTATAAGCTCCATACAGGTTGTGGGTTCTTCCATAACAACAGTTTTTAATTTTTCGGTTTTTCAATTTTTTATGGATTTTCGAGTATATAAGAAAAATAAAACAAGACAAAAACAAACTAGACAAAAGTAAACTAAGCAAAATAATACTAGACAGAAATAAACTAAGCACAAATAAACTAGACAAAAGTAAACTAAGCAAAACAAAATAAAATGAAAACAGAGAGAGAGGTAGAGTGTACTCCCCAGGTGAACTTATGAGTAGAGCTATGCTCCCCGGCAACGGCGCCGGAAAATAGTCTTGATAACCCACAAGTATAGGGGATCGCAACGAGTCTTCGAGGGAAGTAAAACCCAAATTTATTGATTCGACACAAGGGGAGACAAAGAATACTTATAGGCCTTAACAACCGAGTTGTCAATTCAGCTGCACCCGGAAAAGCACTAGTAACAGGGGTGATGTGAAAGCAGCGAGTAATATGAGAGCAATAGTAACGAGTAACACGTACAGCGATAGCAGTAATACGGAGGCAATGGCACCGGAAAATAGTTGATACTACTTCTAATGGCATATAGGACCGAGTGAGTATTTGATGATGAAAGATGGACCGGGGTTCCCAGCTATCTACACTAGTGGTAACTCTCCAATAACAAGTGTTGGGTGAACAAATTACAGTTGGGCAATTGACATAATTATTATAGCATTAAGACAGAACATCAAGTCTATTAATCATGTAGGCATGTTTTCCATATATAGTCATACGCGCTTGCAATGAGAAACTTCCATAACATCTTTTGTCCTACCAGCCGGTGGCAGCCGGGCCTCAAGGGAATCTACTGGTAATTAAGGTACTCCTTTTAATTGAGCACCGGAGCAAAGCATTAACACTTGGTGAAAACATGTGATCCTCATATCTAAGCCATCCCCTCCAGCTTATCCCAGCTTGTCGTCACTCTGGGGCCTCGGGTTCCGGACATATACATGTGCAAACAACTTGTAGATACAATCTAAGCAATAATTATAGAGCTTAAATCTAAGATCATGCCACTCGTGCACTATTGACAAGCATTAAACACAACAAGATTGCAGCAACACAATAACTTCACAAACTTTATAGATAGACCGATCATAATGTAACAATTCATCGGATCCCAACAAACACAACACCGATTACATCAGATGGATCTCAATCATGTAAGGCAGCTCATGAGATCATTGTATTGAAGTACATGGGAGAGAGAGTACCAACTAGCTACTGCTAGAACCCGTAGTCCATGGGGGAACTACTCACGGAGCATGATGGAGGCGGTGGCGTCGATGGAGAAGGCTCCGGGGGTCGATCCCCGTCCCGGCAGGGTGCCGAAACAGGAACTTCTGACCCCCGAAACTAGGTTTCGCGATGGCGGTGGCTACGGAACTCTTCGTGGAATATGACTGGATATTTTAGGGTTTTCGTGACGGAGAGAATATATAGGCGGAAGGGCGGCCTCGGAGGGGTCCCGAGGGGCCCACACCATAGGGGGGCGCCCCCCTTGGCCACGCCGGCATGTGGGGTGGGGCCCCCTTGGCCCCCCTCTGGCCCCTCTCTGACTCCCTGTGTCCGTCTCGGCAAAATAGGAGGTTTGGCTTTTGTTTCGTCGAATTCCGAGAATATTTCCTGTGTAGAATTTCTGAAACCAAAAACAGCAGAAAACAGGAACTGGCACATCGGCATCTTGTTAATAGGTTAGTTCCAGAAAATGCATAAAAATGATATAAAGTGTGAACAAAACATGTTGGTATTGTCATAAAACTAGCATGGAACATAAGAAATTATAGATACGTTGGAGACGTATCACACTGCGGGAGAGATATGTGGAGGAGGGGCGGCTAGGGTTTGGGGAGAGGGGAGGCTGGGGCGCCGGCCTTGGGTGCCCTGGGTGATGCGGCCAAAGATGTGGTTGCCCCTCCCCTCTCCTCCCCTTTAAATAGGTGAAAATCCCTAGGGTTTGCCTCAAAACCACATTGGAGTCCAACTCCAAAACTTACCAAATTGGTGAAACCTAGGTCAAGTGGGATTGCTCCCTTTCCTTGCCTCCTTGGCCGGCCAACTAGGTGGAGTCCACTATGGACTCCACCTTCCCACTTGGTGGGTTGGCTAGGGTTGGTGGAGTCCCTCCGGGACTCCTCCTTCCATAGTGATTTATTACGGATGATTCCAAAAACAACCTTCCATAAATTCACCGGACCATTCCCAAACTTGGAAAGTGACTTCCTATATATGAATCTTATTCTCAGACCATTCCGAACCTCCTCGTAATGTCATGGATCCCATCCGAGACTCCGAACAAAATTCGAACTCCATTCCATATTCCATATCTACTTAAAACGACATCAAACCTAAAGTGTGTCACCCTACGGTTCGTGAACTATGCAGACATGGTTGAGACTTCTCTCCGACCAATAACCAATAGCGGGATCTGGAGATCCATAATGGCTCCCACATATTCAACGATAACTTAGTGATCGATTGAACCATTTACATACCATACCGATTCCTTTTGTCACGCGAAATTTTACTTGTCCGAGGTTCGATCATCGGTATCACGATACCTTGTTCAACCTCGTCACCGACAAGTACTCTTTACTCGTACCGTGGCATATCATCTCTTGTGAACCATTCACATGCTTGCAAGCTAATCAGACGACATTCCACCGAGAGGGCCCAGAGTATATCTATCCGTCATCGGGATGGACAATATCCCACTCTTGATCCATATGCCTCAACTCATACTTTCCGAATACTTAATCCCACCTTTATAATCACCCATTTACGCAGTGGAGTTTGATGTAATCAAAGTACCCTTCCGGTATAAGTGATTTACATGATCTCATGGTCAAAGGACTAGGTAACTATGTATCGAAAGCTTATAGCAAACTGAACTTAATGACGTGATCTTATGCTACGCTTATTTGGGTGTATGTCCATTATATCATTCACCTAATGACATAACCTTGTTATTAATAACATCCAATGTTCATGATCACGAAACCTTGATCATCTATTAATCAACAAGCTAGTTATACAAGAGGCTTACTAGGGACTCCTTGTTGTTTACATAACACACATGTATCTATGTTTCGGTTAATACAATTATAGCATGGTATGTAAACATTTATCATAAACACAAAGATATATCATAATAACCATTTTATTATTGCCTCTTGGGCATATCTCCAACAGGCACCCTGTTGAATCTATCGCTCCGAACCTCACTAGCCAGGCCAGTCGAGGAAGAAGACGGCAGAAGAGGGGCGATCTTCCGCCAGATTCGGCCGAACCGCGCAACGAGGAGGAGCCCTTGTCGCCAGTTAACACATTGCTGTGAAAAGACCTCTTCCACCACCCACGTTCCACATGCGCTGAAAGGACACGGATGTCGCCTAGAGGGGGGGTGAATAGGTGGTTTAAAACTTTTACGAGATGGGCTTAACAAATGCGGAATAAAACTAGTGTTTACTTTGTCAAGCCCAAAGCCTATATACTATGGTTCACCTATGTGCACCAACAACTTATTCTAAGCAATACAAGCAACTATGTGATAGCAAGATATATAACATCAAGCACGATGGCTATCACAAGGTAAAGTGCATAAGTAAAGAGCTCGGGTATAGAGATAACCGAGGCACGCGGGAGATGATGATTTATCCCGGAGTTCACACTCTTGCGAGTGCTAATCTCCGGTGGAGAGGTGCGGTGGCTTAGTGCTCCCGAACGCCACAAGAGGCTCACCTTGAGGTGTGGTTGCTCGATGCACACCAACGCCACAAAGGCCTCACCCCAAGATGCGGTACTCACACCACACACCGAACGCCACGAAGGCGCCTCACCTAAATCTCCGGTGACCCTCGCCACAAAGGCCTAGGTCACGGTTCCACTAAGGGATTTCCTTCGAGGCGGAAACCGGGCCCTACACAAAGATTGGGGCACACATCCACAACTTAATTGGAGGCTCCCAACAAATCGCCACAAAGGCGTAGAATCCGTCTAGGGTTCCAAGAACCCAAGAGTAACAACCTTCTTGCTTTCACCACCACGAATCACCGTGGAGAACTCAAACCGATGCACCAAATGCAATGGCAAGAACACCACAAAGATGCTCAAGTCCTTCTCTCTCAAATTCCAACAAAGCTACAAAAGCTATTGGGGGAATAAGAGAGGAAGAACAAGGGAATTCACAAAGAACACCAAGATCAAGATCTAGAGAGTTCCACTCACAAAGAGATGGATTTGATTGGTAGAAGTGTAGACCTAGATCTCCTCTCTCTTTTCCCTCAAATGGGGGCAAAAATCATGGAGGGATTGAGAGATAGTGCAAGCTTCTCTAGTTCAACAATGGAGGAGAGAGAGAGTGAGAGAAGCACCGGCCAAGGAGGAAGAAGGGGGTATTTATACCCCCCCGAAAAACGAGCCGTTGCAGGATATTGTGTAACACCGGAAGTTCCGGCCAGGAGGGCCGGAAGTTCCGGCTGGCACCGGAAGTATCGGCCATGTTGGCCGGAACTTCCGCCAGGAAGATTCCGCGCAGACGACCTGGTCAGAAAGAGATAGGGCGGAACTAGGGCGGAACTTCCGGCGACCGGAAGTTCCGGCCAAGTTCCGGAATACCAGAAAAATCATACTGGACATACTGAGCCACATTTCGCCAACTTTCGGAACTTGTCCGGAAGTTGGGCGGAAGTTCCGCTGACCGGAACTTCCGGCCAGCTTCACCGGAACTTCCGGCCAGAGAATAAAACCTGCAATAAGAAAGGCGTTGTGGGTGCTGACGAAAGGAGCATCTGGGCGGAACTTCCGGCTGTAGAGGCCGGAACTTCCGCCAGGAGCAAAAGACACACTGGTAAAACCTCCAACCTCGAAAATGCAATAATTTGAGTTAGGAAACTCGGATTTAGGTAAAACCAATTTTGTTGGAAATATGGAAATCAGTGGGGGTGATTTTCTACTATTTTTATAGGTGCAATACCTCAACATGAGAAACCGAGAAAATCACCAAACTCGAAAACGCAACAAGTGATCTATGCAAAAACCGTTTTCGATGAACTAGAGCTTGTCATGAGAATAAGCACAAGCTCTAAAACATCACAAGGGTAAGATCCAAATAACAACCAAGAAAGATGATGCAAGGGTGCAAAGGTTTGAGCTCTCTCCGAACGATACGATCGAGTTACTCACTCGAGAGCCCTCTTGATAGTACGGCAACTAAACTATAAACCGGTCTCCAACTACACTATGAGACCGGTGAAAAAGAAACCCTATCAAGAGCAAACCTTATACTTGCGCATTCCACTTGAGCTCGATGACGACGATCTTGACCTCAACAAGATGGAACGCCTTTCTTGCTTGTGCTTGCTTGACGAAGTCTTGTGAATTTCTCCCCCATAATCCACATGGGAGAGCTTCTTCTTTGGCGCATCTTCACATATCCATGATCACTATATGGATGGCAAGACTCAAGCAAAGGATCTCTTCGAGATGGCTCATCTTGAACTTGCACTTCATTTCTCCATGGCAAGCTTCAAGCTTATGAACTCTTCGAGTTGGCTCATCTTGAACTTGCACTTAATTCTTCATTCTTCATCATATTGATGTCTTGAAGTAACTTGAGGGATCACTTCATCTTCAAGACATACTTGACACTTGATATCCTTCATCAATTTCTTCTTATTGCAACCTTGAAGCCAAAAAATGGTTCAAGAATTGCCTATGGACAACTTCTACAAATATAACTCAATGCAAACATTAGTCCATAGGGATTGTCATTAATTACCAAAACCACACATGGGGGCTCCATGCACTTTCATGCGCCGCCCCATTGACGGCCGCCTTGCGCGTAGGAGACTATCAGAGCTTGCCCCCCCTCATGTTTTATAGGTGGGATTGGCCGCAGAAGCTGACGAAGATGGAGGCAGCACCCATCGGAGGTAGATTAAGGGTTGACTCGCTAGGGCGGGGGAGGGGCCTCCAGAGTCACCCCGCGCGAGGCGACCCATGAGGGAGGGGAGGGAAAGAGGGATGTGAACGACGGTGGATGGAGGCGGCGTGCATGCAACATGAACTTAGTGTAGGAGCATCTGATTTGCGGCGACCTGAAAAATATGTTGAATTTGTATCAAAATATGTTGTAAGCAAAGCTCATGTATCAGTGTCATGTCCACTAGAGTAAAAGATAGTTGAATTTGTATCAAAATATGTTCCAATACACCATACAACAACTAAATTTTGCAAAAGAATTTCCCCACAGATCAAACTTTTAAAATCCTGTTAAAATTGCTTGAATGCAATTAGAGGTTATTTAAAAAAACTTGAGCATATGACACATGAGCACGTAGTAGCCCCTGAATGGGCGTCGTATCACACTCGACCAGCACCAAATGTGTGCGCCGGGTCGGCCTGGCATCGTGGCGATGAGCTCCTCCGCCTCTTCCACACCCTACCGCTGTTATCACCAGAATTTGGCCGGATCAGAGATGGGCCGTGATCAAGATGGACTTGAAGAATCTACATGGAAGAAATACGTGAATCGGCCTTTATATGCAAAGTTTGGGCTAGTTAGCCCGTGTATCTTAATATAGTAGATCGCATCTTAGTTTAGAAGTTAGAGTTTTACCCGTGCACGGTTCGGTGCACGCCTGAATTAGAGAGTCCCCTGGACTATAAATATGTATCTAGGGTTTATGGAATAAACAACAACTCACGTTCAACCCCAAAAACAAACCAATCTCGGCGCATCGCCAACTCCTTCGTCTCGAGGGTTTCTATCAGGTAAGCGACATGCTGCCTAGATCGCATCTTGCGATCTAGGCAGCACAAGCCCCACGTTGTTCATGCGTTGCTCGTACTGAAGCGCTTTTGATGGCGAGCAACGTAGTTATCATTAGATGTGTTTAGGGTTAGCATTGTTCTTCGTTTAAGCATGCTTACGTAGTGCAACCCTTGCATATCTAGCCGTCCTCACGCCTACCTCAGGTGTGGGGGCGGCACCCCGCTTGATCATTATTTAGTAGATCTGATCCGTTACGATTGCTCCTTGTTCTACAAGGATTAGTTTAATATCTGCAATAGTTTGGCCTTACAAAGGGGGGAGGATCCTGTGGCACGTAGGGTGGCGTTCGCAAGTCCTAAACGGGATGTTCCTAGGATCAACTTCATGTTGGTTTTCCGGCCTTGTTTAGGATCGGCTTACGAGCACCGTGCGTCGCCATCTGGCCCAACCTGGAGTAGGATGATCCGATTATGTGGTGAAAACCCTAAATCGTCGTAGATCTCATTAGCTTCATTTTGATCAAGCAGGACCACCAAGTATTCGTACACCCCGTACGGATCATGGGTGGATCGGCTCTTTGAGCCGATTCACGAGATAACCCGAGAGCCGATCGAGGCTCGTATTTAACGTTTACATGTATGCCCCGGCAGGAAACTAAGCAAGGCAATCTCATCACCTTCCCGACCAGGTATAGGTCAGGTGGCACGCCCTTGCACTTCGCAACGCCGCGTGTGACCGGAAGAGCATTGCGGGCCGTCGCTCGGAGGGGTCTCGGCCAGCCCGCAGCTCTAGGCTCCCCGGCTCTACAGTGTTGACAAGGCCGCTGCCCGCCGGTGGGTTTTGGCAGTCAACACATTCTGGCACGCCCGGTGGGACGAGAGCAACATCGATGAACAAACGTGGCGATGCCGACCCAGGTGATCGGCCACAAGGATTTATGAAGGAACATTGAAAAAACCTTCATCGAGCAAGCAACGTGGAGGCCGATTCCAGCAATCGGCCAAAATTATCCTCACCGTCCATCCTGCCTAGGTTCAGCATGTGATCCAACAGGGAATACCGGAAGAGCCGATACCATCAAATCCCTTGAAAGAATCGGCTCCGGGGGGCACCTAGGTGGATAAAACACGAGGATACAAAGGGAAGGTGTGTTTCAAATGCCCAGCAGTTCAGGACATTCTTTGATGATGGGTATTGAAGCATGGGGGCCGATACATGAATCGGCCGTAAAAATTCAAAAAAATTTAAGCACAGCCGATGCGCAGACATCAACTTAAGGATAGGCAGCCGCTGCATGGCCATCGACTCAACAGGCCGATCAGGTTAAGGGTGGGTTGCATCAAATCCGCCAAAGGAAAGGAGCCGATCTGACCAGCAAGGTGCGAGAAGTGGACTGAAGAAACTCGGGGGGCAGCTCACCCCGAAGGTCCTCTCGTCTGGAGAGCCGATTTTGTTCAAGTCGGCTGGCTCTGCATGATAGTTCCCTCAGACATGATCAAACCCAGGTCCATTCGGCTAAAAGCCAATTGGAGTATCATCGGCTGGTCCTGTGTAGCAACCTTCTTCGAGGATGGTGAATTTTGCAGAAGAGGAGGCCGGTTCAAGCGATTGGCTTCGGTATAATGATAAAGGTACAACAATGAAGACGGTATAGAGTCTTATAATGCTTTCAATATGTCTTTTATGTGAGTTTTGTTTGTACCGGTTCATACTTGTGTTTGCTTTAAACAACCTTGCTAGCCTAAACCTTGCATCGAGAGGGATTACTTCTCATGCATCCAAAATCCTTGAGCCAAATACTATGCCACTTGTGTCCACCATACCTACCTACTACATAGTATTTCTCCGCCATTCCAAAGTAAATTGCTTGAGTGCTACCTTTAAATTTCCATCATTTGCCTTTGCAATATATAGCTCATGGGACAAAATAGCTTTAAAAACTATTGTGGTATTGAATATGTACTTATGTGTCTTATCTCTTATTAAGTTGCTTGTTGTGCGATAACCATGTTCCTGGGGACGCCATCAACTACTCTTTGTTGAATATCATGTGAGTTGCTATGCATGTTCGTCTTGTCCGAAGTAAGGGCGGTTTTCACAATCAAATGGTTTGAGTATGCATACTTGTTAGAGAAGAACATTGGGCCGCTAACTAAAGCCATGAATCATGGTGGAAGTTTCGGTTTGGACATAAAACCTCAATCTCTTATGAGAATATTAACTGTTGAATGCTTAAGCATTAAAAGAGGAGTCCATTATCCGTTGTCTATGGTGTCCCGGTATGGGTGTCTAAGTTGAAGAATTATCAAAAGCGAGAAATCCAATGCGAACTTTCTCCTTAGACCCTTGTACGAAGCGGCATAGAGGTACCCCTTTGTGACACTTGGTTGAAACATATGTTATGCAATGATAATCGGTGTTAACCCAAGCTAATTAGGACAAGGTGCGGGCACTATTAGTACACTATGCATGAGGCTTGCAACTTGTGAGATATAATTTACATGATACATATGCTTTATTACTACCGTTGACAAAATTGTTTCATGTTTTCAAAATAAAAGCTCTAGCACAAATATAGCAATCCATGCTTCCCTCTGCGAAGGGCCTTTCTTCTACTTTTATTGTTGAGTCGGTTTACCCATTTCCTTCTATCTAAAAAGCAAGCACTTGTGTTAACTCGTGCATTGATTCCTACATACTTGCATATTGCACTTGTTATATTACTTTATGTTGACAATATCCGGAAGATATACACAAGACTGCATTCGAGTACCAGGTTCAGTGGGCTTGTTTGAATATGTGGTCATGACATTTGGATCGAAGAACGTCGGTGCAACGTGCCAAAGAACCATGAACTACATATTCATGATCTGATCGGCAAACTGGTTGAGATCTACATTGGCGACGTGGTGGTCAAGTCTGTCTCCGTAGAGGGATACTTGGAGGATTTACGACGCATCCGGGACCGAACTAGGAAATTCGGACTAAGGATGAATCCAAAGAAGTGTGCATTTGGAGTGACGGCCGGTCAATTCTTGGGCTTCTTGGTTCATGGACGTGGAATTGAGATCGGCCTAAAAAGTCAGGAGGAAGTGCGCACAATGAAGCCACCTATCACGAAAAAGGAACCTACAGTGTCAAATCGTGCAGAGAAGTTGAGAAGGCAAGGCGATATGATGAAAAGCTCTGCAACGGTTCTGCTCTGCCATGACATGACCCTTCGAAGCAAAAGCATAATGATTTTGGAAATGTCATTTCCAAAACCAGGGGGGCATGTGTTATCACCAGAATTTGGCCGGATCAGAGATGGGCCGTGATCAAGATGGACTTGAAGAATCTACATGGAAGAAATACGTGAATCGGCCTTTATATGCAAAGTTTGGGCTAGTTAGCCCGTGTATCTTAATATAGTAGATCGCATCTTAGTTTAGAAGTTAGAGTTTTACCCGTGCACGGTTCGGTGCACGCCTGAATTAGAGAGTCCCCTGGACTATAAATATGTATCTAGGGTTTATGGAATAAACAACAACTCACGTTCAACCCCAAAAACAAACCAATCTCGGCGCATCGCCAACTCCTTCGTCTCGAGGGTTTCTATCGGGTAAGCGACATGCTGCCTAGATCGCATCTTGCGATCTAGGCAGCACAAGCCCCACGTTGTTCATGCGTTGCTCGTACTGAAGCGCTTTTGATGGCGAGCAACGTAGTTATCATTAGATGTGTTTAGGGTTAGCATTGTTCTTCGTTTAAGCATGCTTACGTAGTGCAACCCTTGCATATCTAGCCGTCCTCACGCCTACCTCAGGTGTGGGGGCGGCACCCCGCTTGATCATTATTTAGTAGATCTGATCCGTTACGATTGCTCCTTGTTCTACAAGGATTAGTTTAATATCTGCAATAGTTTGGCCTTACAAAGGGGGGGAGGATCCTGTGGCACGTAGGGTGGCGTTCGCAAGTCCTAAACGGGATGTTCCTAGGATCAACTTCATGTTGGTTTTCCGGCCTTGTTTAGGATCGGCTTACGAGCACCGTGCGTGGCCATCTGGCCCAACCTGGAGTAGGATGATCCGATTATGTGGTGAAAACCCTAAATCGTCGTAGATCTCATTAGCTTCATCTTGATCAAGCAGGACCACCAAGTATTCGTACACCCCGTACGGATCATGGGTGGATCGGCTCTTTGAGCCGATTCACAGGATAACCTGAGAGCCGATCGAGGCTCGTATTTAACGTTTACATGTATGCCCTGCAGGAAACTAAGCGAGGCAATCTCATCACCTTCCTGACCAGGTATAGGTCAGGTGGCACGCCCTGCACTTCGCAACGCCGCGTGTGACCAGAAGAGCATTGCGGGCCGTCGCTCGGAGGGGTCTCAGCCAGCCGCAGCTCTAGGCTCCCCCCGGCTCTACAGTGTTGACAAGGCCGCTGCCCGCCGGTGGGTTTTGGCAGTCAACAACCGCGCAGCCGTATTTTTCGATGGCAGGCACCAAGGAGCTCACCGTGGCCGTGCGCACTTCAGGGACGTGTTTAGGCGCCTCCGCGGCACACTTCGAGCAGCGCACAGCCGACAGCACCATCAGCGTGCACCCACCTGACGTTCGGCGTTGAGCATGCCGTGCCGCGCGGCATGGACACATCAACCAAGGTGTCGGAGGGAAGACCCCAGATATGACAAAGGATTGGAACAGTTGGCTCGAGGCCGGCTGGCCCGCAGCAAAGGCCGGCTGAGGAGCTGCCGGCTGGAGCCGTGGCCGGCTGCCTTGAGAGCCGGCTGGCTCCAAATCTACGCTGGCCTCGCCACGGCCGTCTGCGCTGTGGCTGGGCCGGCTTCTACGTGCCATGTCCGGCTGAGTTTGTCTCTCCCCTGACCAGGTCAAGGCTGGCGAGCCTTGCAGGAGAAGGAACCGGAAAGGTAATTCGGGTGCAAAAGTCCACGCTGATCTCATCTCCCTTAAAGTAAGGGGCACTGTGGAGCAACAGTGCCGCACGTCGGACAGGCCATCATGGCCTAGGCTGCGCCATACGGCTACAGGCTACTGGTGCCGACATGGACACCTCCTCCACGTCGCCTGGCACGTCCTGTCGCCACTGACCTCGGCAGAAGGACTGACATGCCTCAACGGCTGCTGACTCCAGGGCCTCGGGAAGGAGCGATAAAGCCGGAGCCGGCGGAGCCGGCCAGTAGGTCATAGGGACTTCTTTGTAAACTGCCAACGTCTATATAAGATGCGCTACCCCTCTCGTGCAGGGGGACGATCGATCACTTGCCATACTTAGAGCTGCTCAGGGAGAGAGACCTTCGTCTACCTCTAGCCTCCCTGCGCAGTCGGATACAGCTCAAGGAGCACCATTGTACTGTGATATATCATATACACTCTAGAGCAGGAGTAGGGGTGTTACCTCCATACGAGGGCCCTGAACCTGGGTACGTCGCCGTGTCGCTCGTGCTCATACCCGCATCCGGATACCGTCGTTGACCATAGTAGGAACCACTCTCTTTAGCCATCCTATGGCATATGTCGTGATGATACCACGACATTTGGCGCCCACCGTGGGGCCTTCAGTGTCTTCGGCCGGTGTCTTCATCCGGACGGGCCTCACCATCACCACCGGCGAGCGAGTCGCTTCAGACTTGATCTGGATATTCAGCTCCCTCAACTGCGTAAGCGACAATGCTGGCTGCTTCGCCGACCGGCCCTTCCCTGCCGGCGGCAGCGTCATATCCTTCGGTGAGCACGACGTATACGTCGTCACCGTTGCACCACCGCGCTACCCGCGCCAGATCCTGAGCTGTGCAAGCCCTCCCCCAGGAGCCGGCGCCAGCCACAACCTCGCCAACCCCTGCGTCGTGCAGGAGGTCATGGTAACCGGCGACGAGAACGCCGACAAGAACATGCGCACCCGTGGCCCCGCCCTGGAACGCACCGCCGGAGGCGGCGCATCCGGCTCAGGCCCAAAGGAGCCACCGCCACCGTCCCGGCTGAACGAAGTCCGGGCAAAGTTGAGCTCTCCGCTCACTGCCGGAGCCGACCCCTCCACCATCGAGGCGGACCTAGAGGCGCACCGCCAGCTCCTCCTCAGGCAGGCGGAAGAACTGGCTGTTGCCAAGCGCCAGCTGGAGATCACCCGGCGCGAGTACGACCGCGCCCACGGCTTCATGCCAGGCGGCAACCACCCGAGCCGAGCCGGCCAGATCCGTTGCAGGGGAGGCACCCTGGGCGCTAAGAACAACCGCGATGGCGCGGAAGAGCCGGCTCCGTCCACGGAGCTGCCATTCTACAACACCCCCGAAAAGAACATGCACGCGGCAGAAGCCGCCGCAGAAGAGCTGAGCCGCCTAGAAGGCGAAGAGTTGCGCCACCAAACAAGGCAGGTAACTGAGCTGCTCCACATCGCCACCGAGCAGCAGAAGAACCCGAGGTATGCCGGCAACATTCCTAGAGCTTCTCACGCTCATGGTGTAGCAGGCAACCACAGGGACGGCCCCAGGGACATGGCCGAATCGTCTTCGCCTGCGCCAAGTCGACGCCGAGACTCCCAGGCCACCCACGAGAGCTCAAGCCGGACAAGCCGGCTGAGAAGCGGAACAAGCGGCCGCAGCCGGCCCCCACCAAGCCGGAACCAGGAGCATGACTCCGAGCAGCCGGCACCAAGGCGCCCGTGAAAGAACATGTCCATTACCCCATGTGTGGTTTTGGTAATTGATGACAATCCCTATGGACTAACGGTTGCATTGAGAATCAATCTTAGGTCAAGTCCATAGCCATGTGTTGGACTCAAGGTTGCAAGATGGAGAAGACGGAGTACAATGACGAAGACGGTGTTGAAGATGAAGAAGAGAAGACGGCGTAGAAGATGGATGAAGACGGTGGCGTGCATACAAGATGGATGAAGACGGTGGCGTGAAGGTTGGAGGAAGACGGTGGCATGAACCATGATGAAGAGGATGAAGACGGAGCTTGCCGACTCGAGAGGAACGCGCAAGGACAAGGTTTGTGCTCGATAGGATAGTGGATCGCATCATCGGAGAGAGCTCAAACCTTGCATGCATTGCATCGTGTTTCTTGGTTGTTCTTGGTTCTTAACCATGAGATGACTTAGAGCTTGTGTTCATCTCCATGACAAGCTCTAGCTCATCGGAAACGGATTCCGGTTGCATTGCATGTTGCACGCGCGAGGGTGATGATTTTCCCGATATACCATATTGAGAGGTTACACCTCTAATGACCATGAGAAAATCATCACTCACTCTTTTCCATATTTTCACCTTGTGTAGTGATAGCTCTTGTCGTCCTCTTTCTGGCAAAATTGGTTTCATGTCATTCCGAGTTTCCTAGCTCGAGTTATGGATTTTACATTGCATTGAAAAAGTCCCACAGAACAAGTTACGGTACCTTTGCGGTACCTTGAGCGGTAGTACCGCTTGAGAGCGGTAGTACCGCGCCGGTACCGCTTAAGTACCGTAACATAAGTTACGGCACTACCGCCTCGGTACCGCTTCGGTACCGCTTGGGATCCAGTAACCCCTGGAGGCCATTGCGGTACCTCAAGCGGTACCGCAAGCGGTAGTACCGCTGTGTGTCCACGTGGATAAGTTCTGTGGGGATTTCGAATCCAGAGCGGTAGTACCGCTCGGGCGCGAATCTGACCGTTTTTCTGCCCCAACAGCTATATTTCTGGGCCCCTATTTATACCTCTCTTCCACCTCTGACCAAAACACTCTTTTCCCCTCCATTCTCTCTCCTCCATTGTTGACCTTGAGTTGTTTCTTCCTCCTCTTGATCCCCCCACTATTTCTTGCATATTTTTGGGGGAAAGGAGAGAGGAGATCTAGATCTAGAGCTTCACCAATTGAATCCCTCTCCAAGTGAGGGGATCTTGCTAGATCTAGATCTTGGAGTTGCTTGGTGTTTCTCCTCATATTTGTTCTTCCTCCCTTATTCCCCCAATAGCTTTTGTAGCTTTGTTGGAATTTGGGAGAGAAGAACTTGGGCATCTTAGTGGTGTTCTTAGCCATTGCATTAGGTGCATCGGTTTGGGTTCTCTCCGGGGTTTCGGTCTCGTAGAGGACGTGTTTGACCTTAGTGGTGTTCTTGGAGCCTTTTGTGGCCTTGTAGCCTTTGTGGCCTTGTCGTCTTTGTGGCGTGGTAGCCTTAGTGGCGTTGTTGCCTTAGTGGAGTGTGGTAGCCTTTGTGGTTTTGGTGCCGGTTGTGGCGCGTTGGTGTCTTGGTGGCCTTGCCGTCGGTGTGGCGTGTTGTAGCCTCTTGTGGCCTTGTACTTGAGAGCCTCCGTGTTGTGGAGTTGCCTCAATCTTGATACTTGGGAGTTTGCCCAAGCTTGTACGGGTTCGGTGACCACCCTCAAGGGTCCCTTAGTGGATCGAGGCTTTCCTCCTTGGAGGAAGGGCTCGAGGAGAATACGGTGGCCCTAGTTGGCTTCTTGGAGTGCCTCGTGCCTCCACACCGCTCCAACGTAGACGTAGCACCCTTGGGTGTGAAATTCGGGATACATCATCGTCTCCTCGTGCACCGGTTACTTCTCAACCTGAGCTCCTTTACCTATGCGCTTTACATTGTGATATCTATCATGCTTGATGCTATACCTATCTTGTTATCACCTTGTTGCTCATCATGCTAGCATAGGTTGTTGGTGCTCTTAGGCAAACCCCTAGTTGATAGGCTTTGAGCTAAACTAGTAAACACTTAGTTTTATTCCGCCTAGTTTAGCTCTCAAGTAGAAGTTTTTATACACCGCCTATTCACCCCCCCCCCCCCTCTAGGCGACGTCCTTGTACATTCAGCCCACCGGTACAGCTCCGCCCACGTGGCAGCCGCGACAGACCACGCGGAGGCTGGAGGAAGCCGGTGCCAGAAGCAGGACCGGCCCTGGAGGCCGAAGTACACATTTGAGCAAATGCTCGACTCGCCGTGCAAGTACCACAGCGGCAAGAACCCCTCCAACCACACCACCCGCGACTGCCACTTCACCAAGCGGTTGAACAGCGGCGAGCTGCTGACGCCTCCACCCCCGCCTCCACCAGCCGGCGGCCCGGGTGGCCAAGCCGGCGCAGAGAACGCCAAACTCGAGCACCACGAGGCTAACCAAGTGCAGCATGGCCAGTACCTGGCTGAGGATGCCACCTTGTTATCACCAGATTTTGGCCAAATCAGGAGGTGGGCCGTAAGTGAAGATGGGCTTGGAAGATCATGCGTGGAGCATCTTTGAAGCGGCCTTGCGCGAAGAGTTTGGGCTAGATTGCCCGTGTATCTGTATTATAGTAGATCGCATCTTAGTTAGAGTTTAACCCGTGCACGGTTAGGTGCACGCCTGATTTAGAAAGTCCCTTGGACTATAAATATGTATCTAGGGTTATCGAGAAAGGAGGACAATCACGTTCACAACAAACACAAATCAGGCGCATCGCCACCCCTTCCTTCGAGGGTTTCTTCCGGGTAAGCATCATGCTGCCTAGATCGCATCTTGCGATCTAGGCAGTACGCGTTTATTCGTCTACCTTGTGTTACTCGTGCTGAAGCGTTGTTGATGGCGAGTAGCACTACTTATCATTAGGTGTTTTGGGGCTTGCATTGATGCTTTTTTATGCATATCTGCTTGGCAATGCCGTCCCTCTACACCTAGCTGCCCTTACACCTATCTGGGTGTAAGGGCAGCATCTTGCTTATTCGTTACCTAGTAGATCCGATATGTTATAGTTGCTCCTTGTTCTTCAAGGATTAGTTTAATATCTGCATGATTAGGCCTTATGCTGGGGTTGGACGATCCGGTAGTGCGTTAGGTGTTGTTTACCGTTCCTATAAGGGATGTTCCGGGAATTGACTTAATGTTGGTTTTTAGGCCTCTTGTAGGGGCAGTTTTCATCATCTTTCGTATCTGCTAGGCCCAACTACGCGTAGGACGTTCCGGTTATGCGGTGAAAACCCTAAACTGTCGTAGATTAGTTTAGCTTTGTTTTGATCAAGCAGGATCCCCATGTCATTGCAAATCCAACATGAACCATGGGGCGATCGGCTCTTTGAGCCGATCCACAGGGCAACCTGAGAGCCGATAGGGCTCGTATTTAATGTTTACGTGTCTACCATGCAGGAAAATCGAAGCAATCTAACACCTTCCTGATCAGGTCTAGGTCAGGTGGCACGCCCTAGCAACCGCCAGGACGTGGCTGGAAAACTTGCGGGATGACGCGAGGTGCCAGGGTCCACTAAGCGGCCTTGGGAGCCTCCCGGCTCTTCGTGTTGCTTAACCACTGCTCGCCGGTGAGTTTTGGCAGGCAACACATTCTGGCACGCCCGGTGGGACAATCTTCTGCAACATCCACGTCAGCACCTGCATCCGAGATGGCGGACGAACCGATCAAGTACGAGGATCTCCCTGCAGAGCATCAGAAGAAATACGATGAGCTGAAGGCCATCTGTGAAGCCGAACTCATCGGCTCCTTTGACAAGATCCGTTCGCACGGCATCGAGTTCAAAGGATACACGCGTCCGTTGCCTGGCGTCAACATGGTGGATCTCAGCCACTCCATAAAGGAGCCAGGGTTCTCCTTTGGTGTCAACATGGCAGGGCTTGTAAGCCGCCATGACAAAGATAAGGCAGAGAGCAGCCACTCCCGTGGCAAGGATAAAGAGGAGGCCGTTCCACGTGACCGGCCCCAAGATGATGATAGACGGTACCTAACCGAAGAGGAAGGGAGAAGCGTGCGGTATCGACGTCCACTCTCCGCACATCTCCTCAACAAATATGAGCAGCAGTACGACCGATGTCGGCGCTACGACGTAGATGATGTGAGATATCGTCGGTCTGATGCAGAGGACAGGAGGTATCGTCGGCATGATAGAAACAACGACGGGTACGAGCGTCACGCTAGAGGGAGGTAAAGGGAGCAAGACGACATGGATAGGCATTGGGACTGTCCTTTCTTCAAACATTGCTGGGACTCAGGAATGAGCCGATTGCCAACAATCGAGAACTGCCCAGAATGCAGACAGCAAAGGAGGAGGACAAATGAGGTTTCAGTGTTCGAGCGTCTAGGGCCTCTCCCACCTCAGAACAAACGAGCTGAGTCATCTCAAGAAGAAGACTTTGAGGAGTCAGAAGGAGAAGAAGATAGGTATCACCGACCAAGGTGGTGCCCTGATGGACTCAGCCATTCTCAGAAGCGTAGGGTGCAGCGGCTACGAAACCTGGAGGAAGCCGAGGCACAGTACCTGTACACGTTGAGAAAAGCACGGCCCGATCTGGCCGTGAAAATTCAGCAGACAATGGAGACAAAGGCGCGCCCGCCAAAGAAAGTATGGCGCCCTAAACAGACGAAAGCCGATGCGGAGGCATCGGCTGATACGAACATGGTATTCGTACTCCCGTCAGAGTTTCGCGCTCCAGACGACGAGGAAGTATCGGTGGCTCAATTCGACTGCGGCCCACGGCCAGTTATCTTTGAGAAGCCACGAGATAGGAGCTACAGGCATTTGAAAGCCCTATACCTGAGAGGTTATATCAATGGGCAGCTCGTCGGCAAGATGTTGGTTGACACCGGAGCGGCGATCAACATAATGCCGTATTCCATGCTACGACGTTTGGGACACTCCAGTGATGATCTGATCAAGACCAACGTCACATTAAGCGATTTCAACGGCCAAGCATCAGAAGCAAAAGGTGTTCTGAATGTAGATCTTACTGTAGGCCGGAAAACCATACCTACCGCGTTCTTCATCGTCGACAACAAAAGCAATTACGCTGTCCTACTAGGAAGGGATTGGATTCACGCTAACTGTTGCATTCCATCCACAATGCACCAATGCATCATACAGTGGGATGGAGATGAAGTGGAGGTCGTTCAGGCAGATGACTCAATCGAGATATCATTAGCTGCCATGAATATTTGGGAAGCAGATGACCAAGAGCCGCTCTCTGGAATCAGTTTAGAAGGCTGTGAGCGCATCGAAGCTTCGAAAAATGGGGTAAGGCTGGTTTTATCCACCGGCCTGACGGAGTAGCAAGGTCCAAGACGATGGACGCACGTGGTGAGGCCGATCCTTGCGATCGGCCCCAAAAAATGGAAAGCAAAGGTCTCATCTCAAGCATGTCACGTAGCTACAGTGGAAATCCAAGAAGTTGCAAACCGTCTTCAAGCATTGCAATGGAAAAGGAGGCCGATTCTAGCAATCGGCCAAAATTATCCTCGATATACGTTTTGCCTGGGTTCAGCATTGATCCAACAGAGGATGCCTGGAGAGCCGATACCCTCAATTACTTGAAAGAATCGGCTCGGGGGGCACTTAGAGGGACAAGACACGAGGATACGAGGTTTGAAGTGGCTGTCAAATGGCCAGCAGCTCAAGGAATATGTGAGACGATGGATATTGAGGTATGGGGGCCGATACATGAGTAAATCGGCCGTAAAAAATACAATTTTTTTAAGCACAGCCGATGCACAGACATCGACTTTAGAATAGAAAGCCGATGTGCAGCCATCGACTCTAGGGATACAAACTGTTATAAGCAGAAGCCCAATGGAGCAGTTGTCAAGTTACATGGAGAGGCTCTACTGGATGAACTCCTCAATGGAATTGTTTGGTGACTCGGATCCTCTCTTCAAGGACCTCTAACTCCCTTTGGCAAGTCTTCAAGTTCAGCAGTGCTAGCAGGAGCGTCAGTTTTGGCGTCCAAAACTACCTTCGTCTCATCAAAGCCGCTGATATTTGTCTGCAAGTTTGAGGATCACCGCCCTGACCAACAACAAGAGCAGCATGAACATGCAGATCAGGTTTAGGGTGAGCCCAACAGAGGGAGCATATCTCTTCTAGGACCATGAGAACAGCCGATGACGAAGCAATCGGCTGTGGCGTTTTTTGCCTGGGGCTTGACCAAGGTGGCGACTTGGTCGACGTCACTTTCAGAGGTTGTTACTTCCAGAGTCATGGAGGGCATCAGAAATTCAAAACATCCTCACCGGAAGTTGCAACAGTCTGCCAAAGATGATGAGCCGATCTGATCAGCAAGGCGCAAGAATTGAGCTAGGAGGAGTTGGAGAGCCATTACATTTGAGGCTTCTTGGTTCAAGGAACGGATTTGCTGGTTTTTCCGAACTATTTCAGTGCGTCGGCTCTTTGGGCGTAAGCTTTCCTGCCACGTTTGGATGAGAGCTGAAGAGGCTCGGGGGGCAGCTCGCCCTGAAATTTCTTCGCTCTGGAGAGCCGATTTTGTTGGAATCGGCTGACTCTGCACTACAAGTTGGAAACCGAGGATGGCCGATTTGGTCGGCTCACTGATGTCCTCACTCTGACTGAGGCTCGAGGGGCAGCTTGCCCTGAAGGATCCTTTGCTATAGGGGGCCGATTTTGCTGAAATCGGCTGGCTCTGCATCTCAATTTTATTTTGAGAGATGGTGGATGCAAGAAAACAGAGCAGGATTATAAACATCACTGCGAACTATCACAAGGGATTTTGTGGACAAGTGATGCCTGTTCTGCAGAAGTGTCAGCTTCGACATTCGAGATTCAGCAACCGTCCTAGAGCTTTCCTGAAGGCAAAGAGGATTTGGAATAGAAGGATTCGGCAGAAAAATGTCTGAAGCCTAAAGTTAATGATGAGATCAGGCATTATTTCAGGAGTTTTGCCGTTAAATTTAACGTTACGCTCAGTGACTGCGGTTGGACCTGTTCGATTGAAAATTTGGGGATCTAGATTGGAGCAAGGTTCGCAAGTTATCGTTTGAGGAGGTGACTAAATTGGTTTATCTCGGAAATTATCGTGAGAGACCGATGCGTTGCCATCGGTTCATTGAGCATCGGTCAGGCTGACAATCGACAAAGTCAGATGAGAAAAAATCGGCAAAATCAAAGGAAGTTCTTCATGGCAAAGGAAATTTTTCATTGATAATAAAGATTTCTTACAAAGAGAAGCCGATTGCTCAACAAAAAGGGAACAGATTGCTACTGCTAATCTTATGCTAGTAGGTCCCTACTCTAAGGGATGTTGCCGTCTTCGCCGTCGTTGGGGTAGCTGCCGTCATTGTTGCTGTCGACGAGTTCCTCGTTGCTACTACAGTAACCTTCAGCGGAGGCTTCTTCCTCTCCATCATCGTCGTCCTCATCTGACCAAGCCCAGCCACAGATGCGCTTTGGTGGCGGTTCGTCGGAGGAGGTGTCGGCCTCCTGTTCTTTCTTCGTGTCGGAGGAGATGTCTTCGTCTTCGTCATCCTCTTTTTCTTCTTTGGTGGTGGAGGTGAATTTACCCCGGAAGGGAGGGTCGTCGTCGTCACTCTCCGCCTCCAGTTCTCCGTCAATCAGGAACCGGAGGTCATCCTCCCCGTCAGTCAGGGCAATGGCGCCATCTGACCAAACGAGGTCCTCGGGTAGGCCCTCTGGCACGAAATCGAAGTCCCACTCCCGCTCGTCCCAATGCTTGGGAGCGCGCCTATTGTACGCTTCCATCTGGTTGTGCTCTGGGATCGACTCGCTTGAGGAAGAGGATTGGAGAGAAACGGAAGAGGAGGAAGAGGACGACATGGATATGGAAGGAGAGGGTTTTTGGCCGACGGCTAGTTTGGAGCAGGGGGTGAAGAGGTGAACTGTTCGATGCTGTAAATAAAAGGAGATATATTGGAGATTTAATGCTCGAACAGTTCCCGAGGATGTGGTGCCAAAACTGTCAAATCGTGCAGAGAAGTTGGGAAGGCAAGTCGTCATGATGAAAAATACTGCGACGGTTCTGCTCTGCCACGACATGACCCTTCGAAGAAAAAACAGAGTGGTTTTGAAATTATCATTACCAAAACCAGGGGGCATGTGTTATCACCAGATTTTGGCCAAATCAGGAGGTGGGCCGTAAGTGAAGATGGGCTTGGAAGATCATGCGTGGAGCATCTTTGAAGCGGCCTTGCGCGAAGAGTTTGGGCTAGATTGCCCATGTATCTGTATTATAGTAGATCGCATCTTAGTTAGAGTTTAACCCGTGCACGGTTAGGTGCACGCCTGATTTAGAAAGTCCCTTGGACTATAAATATGTATCTAGGGTTATCGAGAAAGGAGGACAATCACGTTCACAACAAACACAAATCGGGCGCATCGCCACCCCTTCCTTCGAGGGTTTCTTCCGGGTAAGCATCATGCTGCCTAGATCGCATCTTGCGATCTAGGCGATACAGCGTTTATTCGTCTACCTTGTGTTACTCGTGCTGAAGCGTTGTTGATGGCGAGTAGCACTACTTATCATTAGGTGTTTTGGGGCTTGCATTGATGCTTTTTTATGCATATCTGCTTGGCAATGCCGTCCCTCTACACCTAGCTGCCCTTACACCTATCTGGGTGTAAGGGCAGCATCTTGCTTATTCGTTACCTAGTAGATCCGATCTGTTATAGTTGCTCCTTGTTCTTCAAGGATTAGTTTAATATCTGCATGATTAGGCCTTATGCTGGGGTTGGACGATCCGGTAGTGCGTTAGGTGTTGTTTACCGTTCCTATAAGGGATGTTCCGGGAATTGACTTAATGTTGGTTTTTAGGCCTCTTGTAGGGGTAGTTTTCATCATCTTTCGTATCTGCTAGGCCCAACTACGCGTAGGACGTTCCGGTTATGCGGTGAAAACCCTAAACTGTCGTAGATCGGTTTAGCTTTGTTTTGATCAAGCAGGATCCCCATGTCATTGCAAATCCAACATGAACCATGGGGCGATCGGCTCTTTGAGCCGATCCACAGGGCAACCTGAGAGCCGATAGGGCTCGTATTTAATGTTTACGTGTCTACCATGCAGGAAAATCGAAGCAATCTAACACCTTCTCGATCGGGTCTAGGTCAGGTGGCACGCCCTAGCAACCGCCAGGACGTGGCTGGAAAACTTGCGGGACGACGCGAGGTGCCAGGGTCCACTAAGCGGCCTTGGGAGCCTCCCGGCTCTTCGTGTTGCTTAATCACTGCTCGCCGGTGAGTTTTGGCAGGCAACACACCTACATCATCTTCACCACCGAGCTGGAGGACAGAACGAGCCAGCAGCGCCGTTCCCTCGAAGTAAACGCGGTCATACCGCCGGTCCCCCAGTACCTCAACTGGTCAGAGCATGCCATCACTTTTGATCGCCGCGACACACCGACTGTCCTGCTGAAGCCGGGAAGCTGCGCCATGGTCCTCGACCCCACCATTGGCACAAGTCGGCGCAGCGTGCGCTTTTCGCGCGTCCTCATCAACGGCGGCAGCATCATCAACATCCTCTACCGCGACACAGCCGGCAAGCTGGGCATTCAGGAGAGTGAGCTGCACCCCACCCCCCACCGTCTTCCACGGCATCGTGCCAGGCCATTCGTGCCAGCCGATCGGCCGGATCACACTGGAAGTCATGTTCGGCAAGCCGGACCACTTCCGCACCGAGAAGATCGAGTTCGAGGTGGGGGACCTGGTCAGTCCTTACCACGCACTCTTGGGCCGGCCGGCCCTGACCAAGTTCATGGCGGTGCCCCACTATGGGTACCTCAAGATGAAGCTGCCGGGCCCAAAAGGGGTCATCACCGTAGCCGGCGACTATCGCCGCTCCATGGAGTGTGCCACACAGAGCTCCAAGATGGCTCAGACGCTGGTCATCGCTGTCGAGAAGGAGCTCATCCACCACGCCGTCGCCATGGCCAAAGCCGCGCAAACGGACATGCCGGCTGTAGGCAACCCGGCTGGGACGACTCACTTCCAGCCGGCGAACGACCCGAAGAAGATCCTGCTGGACCCGGCGCAGCTGGACAAGTTCGTCACCATCGGTGCCGGCTTGAACAGCAAATAGGAAAGCGAGCTCACCAGCTTCCTCCGTGAGAATCGGGACATCTTTGCATGGTCTCCAAGGGACATGTCGGGTGTGCCGAGGGAGTTGGCAGAGCACCACCTCCACGTCAGGCAAGAGGCCAAGCCGGTGAAGCAACCCCTCCGCCGCTTCGCCGAAGAAAGAAGGAGGGCCATCGGTGAAGAAATCGCCCGGCTCCTAGCAACCGGCTTCATCATGGAAGTACTGCATCCGGACTGGTTAGCAAACCCAGTCCTGGTTTTGAGAAAGAACGGCTCCTGGCGCATGTGTGTCGACTACACCAGCCTGAACAAGGCGTGCCCGAAGGACCCCTTCCCCTGCCGCGCATAGATCAAGTCATAGATTCGACTGCCGGCTGTGAACTGTTGTCTTTTTTAAATGCCTATTCAGGCTACCACCAGATTCATTTGAATACGGCTGATAAAATAAAGACTTCGTTCATTACCCCGTATGGGGCTTATTGCTACACGACTATGCCATTCGGCTTGAAAAATGCAGGCGCCGCCTACCAAATGTGCATGCAAAAATTCTTACAAGAGCAAATCGGCAGAAATGTTCACGCATACATGGATGATGTCGTTGTAAAAACGAAGGAGAGGAATACCCTCCTTGATGACCTAAGAGAGACCTTCACCAATCTGCGAAGATTCCGGATGAAGCTCAACCCGGCCAAGTGCACTTTCGGCGTGCCAGCCAGCCAACTCCTAGGCTACCTCGTCTCTCAGCGAGGGATTGAAGCCAACCCGGAGAAGATTAGTGCCCTAGAGAAGATCGAACTGCCGCAGTGCCTCAAGGACGTCCAGAAGTTCACCGGTTGCCTGGCCTCCTTGAGCCGCTTCATTAGCCGGCTGGGGGAGAAGGCACTGCCCCTGTATCAGTTTCTCAAGAAAACAAACACCTTCGTCTGGACACCCCAGGCGGATGAAGCATTCCGCGATTTAAAGCGCGTGTTGGCAACCGCACCCGTACTGGCATCACCGGCTGCGAAAAAGCCCATGCTATTGTACATTGCAGCCACCAATCGAGTGGTTAGCGTTGTCCTGGTGGTGGAGCGCAAGGAAGACGACAAGGAGCAGCCGGTTCAGCGCCCAGTCTACTACCTCAGTGAGGTGCTTTCCCAGTTGAAGCAAAACTACCCTCACTACCAGAAACTCACCTATGGTGTGTACATGGCGGCCAAGAAGTTCAAGCACTACTTCCAAGAGCATCCCATCAAGGTGGTGTGCACCGCCCCCCTTGCGGAAATCATTGGCAGCAAGGACGCCAATGGCTGGGTTGCCAAGTGGGCCCTGGAGCTGGCGGCTCATTCCATCCTGTACGAGCCAAGAACTGCCATCAAGTCGCAGATCCTAGCCGACTTCTTCGTCGACTGGGCCGAGATGCAGTACCTGCCACCTGTGCCGGACTCCACACATTGGAAGTTGCACTTCGACGGCTCCAAGATGCGCCCCGGCTTGGGAGCCGGCGTCGTCATCACCTCTCCAAAGGGGGACAGGCTGGACTATGTCCTGCAGATCCACTTCGCCGCATCCAACAATGTGGCGGAGTATGAAGCGCTCATCCATGGGCTCAAGCTGGACAAAGAGATCGGTGTCTGTTGCATCTTATGTTTCGGCGACTCCGACTTGGTCGTGCAGCAGGCTTCTGGCGAATGGGACGCGAAGGATGCGAACATGGCGTCATACCGCTTCCATGTCCAGCAGCTGGCCAGCTTCTTCGAAGGGTGCGAATTCCACCATGTGCCACGGCCAAACAACGAGGCGGCTGATGCCCTATCCAAGATAGGATCAACCCGGCAAGCAATTCCGCCGGGTGTCGCTCTGCAGCATCTGCGGAAGCCGTCCATCACACCATCACCGGACTCGGATTCCATATTCATGCCGGCTGACCCAGGGGCTCCTCAGCCGAACCCGGGGGCTTCTCAGCCGAACCCACCGGCTCCACAGCCGAACCCGGCGACTCTTCAGTCGAACCCGGGGGCTTCTCAGCCAAACTCGGAGGCTTCTCAGCCGAACCCGCCGGCTCCACAGCCGAACCCGGCGACCACGCAGTCGAATCCGGAAGCTCCCATGCAGGAGGCCTTGTTGGTCAGCGTATTTGAGATAAAATGCGTACCATCATGGGCACAAGAATTCCTCTCCTACCTAACAGACGGCATATTGCCCGAAGATCGGGTCCAAGCCAGGCAGATTGAGAGAAGGGCCAAGGCCTACACAATCATCAACCACCAGATGTACAAACGCAGCGTAAGTGGGGTGTTCCAGCGGTGCATCGAGCCGGCTGAAGGGATTGAACTCCTCCGGGAAATCCACCAAGGAGAGTGCGGGCATCACGCCTCCTCCAGAGCCATAGTGAGCAAAGCCTTCCGGCACAGCTTTTACTGGCCGACTGCGCTAAAGGATGCGGAAGAGATGGTGAAAACATGCAACGGTTGCCAGCGCTTTGCCAAGAAATGGCACGCGCCGACTTCCGTCTTGAAAACCATCCCCATCACTTGGCAGTTTGCTGTATGGGGACTCGACATGGTCGGCCCATGCAGAACTGCCCGAGGCGGCATGACACACCTTTTGGTGATGATCGACAAATTCACTAAGTGGATAGAGGCCAAGCCGATCAAGAAGCTGGACGGCTCAACAGCTGTCACGTTCCTCAAGGACATCATCGTGCGATACGGCTATCCCCACAGCATCATCACCGACAACGGAACCAACTTCACCCAAGGCGTCTTCTCTCGCTTCTGCGAGAAAAAATGAATCCAGATGGACCTAGCGTCCGTGGCACACCCTGAGTCCAACGGGCAGGTGGAAAAATCCAACGGCTTGATCCTAGCCGGCATCCGGCCCCGGCTGGTGGAGCCGCTTGAGCGAGCAGCCGGCTGCTGGATAGAGGAGTTGCCCTCCGTACTCTGGAGCTTGCGCACCATGCCAAACCGCTCCATCGGCTTCACGCCATTCTTCCTCGTATACGGAGCCGAAGCCGTCCTGCCGACTGATATCGAGCACGACGCGCCAAGGATCAAGCTATATACTGAAGCTGAAGCCAAAGAAGCTCGTGAAGATGGAGTCGACCTGGTCGAAGAGGCCCGGCTGCTGGCTGTGTCCAGATCCACCATCTACCAGCAAAGCCTCCGAAGCTACCACAGCCGGAAGGTCCAGCCCTTAGCATTTCGAGAAGGGGACCTAGTGCTCCGGCTGATCCAACGGACAGCCGGACAGCATAAACTATCATCCCCATGGGAGGGTCCCTTCATTGTGAGCAAGGCAGCAGGCAATGATTCCTACTATCTCATAGATGCCCAAGAGGCTAAGAAGAACAAGTCGAACAAGACTGACGAGGAGACTAAACGTCCCTGGAATGTAAACTTGCTTCGTCCATTTTACACTTGAGGAGAGGAATGTATGTATCCCTTGTACCGCTTTTGTAATCTATGCTAATGAAAAAAGCATGCGCCAAGAGTGCCGGTTTCAACAATTTTTTCGCGTACTCTACTGCTTTCGCCGGTTGGCTTGCACCCTCTCACGCGGCCGGCTTAGTACCGTGATCCGGTTTCTCGATAGCCAGCTCTAAACCCAGCTACAGACCGCAACCCAGCTGTCCGGCTGGCTGGGGTAGATGCTTAAGGAGCCGGCACGCGAAAAACGACTAAGGGAAAGAGTGAAAGCGAATTGACCCTTGTCCAAATTTTCATAAAAGCGCCGACATGTTCAACTCGGCTCGTTCGGCTGAAATACTATCGGCCTCACCCAGCGGCCCACTCTTGATCCGGCTACTGTTGTGGGTATACTTTATGGGTATATCAACAACATGGCCTGGATCCGGCAAGCCCGGGTGGCCCACAGACGGTGATGGTGGCATGTGGCCCATCGGGCGGCCCAGTTGCTGTTGATCATGAAGGATGAAGTTCAGCCCAGGAGCAAGGAGCCGGATCCCAACCGACCTATGAAGAAGGCCGGATCCGTGGAAGCCCATAAAGTATCCGGATCCAGTACGGCCTAGATGGAAGGCGGATCCTTGACGTGCACGGCAATGTAATATTCCGTAGTTAGGCAACTTGTATTCCGGCTAGGACTCTCCGTGTAAACCCTAGATCCGTGCGCCTTTATAAGCCGGATCCCGGGAGCCCTAGAGGCACAACCACAACTCATTGTAAAAACGCGAAAGCACCCAGAAAATTCAAGACAAGCAGCAGTAGGCCCTGTCTCCGTGCAGGTGTTCCGAAGCTGGGTAAATCGCGTACCACCGTCCTGAGGACTCTCCGCCCTATGGCCCCTACTTCTTCTTCCCCTCGTGAGGATCCCTCCTCCGAGGCACTGTCGAATAGGCAACGACAGCTACAGACGGCAAATCGGCTGTATGGCCGGCAAGGGCAAAGCCAAAGAGTGGGGCAGATGGAAAAAAGCGAACGGACAAAGGGAAAGCAAGCCGGAGCACTCAATGGCTAACAAACACACTAAAGTGTGAATTCATAAAAAAGGATAATAATAATATTGTCTTACATATGCACCCGGCATTCCGGGGATTTAATGTTTTGTCTTGCAAAAGCAAAGTACATGAACAGATAAATTTAAGCACCGGCTGGAGGAGGACCAGCCGGGGGAGCATCTGCTGAGCCGACTGCCGGGTCCGCCTCTGGCGCATCCTCCGCGTCCGCCATGTCTTCGTCTATGGCTTCTTCCTCCTCCTCCTCTTCGGGCGGATTCGGATCCTCAACGAAGGTGCCCTTGTTGATGAAGTTGGCTATAGCACAAGCCCGAGCAAGACGGGCGGACTTTGTCTCCGCGCTGAGAGAGTCCTCCACGTCGGCTCGCCGGCTCTCCAGCTGGTTGAGGTCCACCTTGTCATACCAGGAGAGCATGAAGGAGAGCGCCATGTCGGCCCCAACGCGTGCAGCCGAGTCCTTCCAGTCGAGGAAGCGGTCGGGCACGTTCTTGAGCCACTTGATGAGGTTGGCGAGTTCGCCCGGCAGCGTCTCCGTTGGCCAGAGCAGCCTGAACAACTCCTCCGCCGCCTTCCGGAACTCGTAACCCAGCATGGTGATCGGCTCGACGCGGGCGGCCATGGACGCCAAGTAGTCATCCATGGAGAAGTGCGGGGAGCTCGCCTCGCCGGTGGCTTGCCGACGGGCCTCCCGCGCCTTGCCAGCCGCTTCCAGCGCCGCCTGCTGTGCCTCGGGAAAAGCCGCTGCAAAAATAAACATGTTAAAAGCCTGAAGACCCGGCTGACAGCAGCCGGCAGGTCCCTGCCAGCGGTATCAGCCGAAAGCCGGGGAGAGGACAGAAAAATGCAAAATTTCGAAGTTTAAAGAAAAAATACTGGCGACAGCCGGCGAGCAAAAGTCGCCTGCCCCAGCCTAAAGATGGAGATCATCGAAGTTTGAAGAAAAATGACTGGCGGCAGCCAGCGAGCAAACGCCGCCTGCCCCCAGCCTGAAGATGGAGATCATCAAAGTTTAAAGCAAAAGACTGGCGGCAGCCGGCGAGCCGGCGAAGAAATGCCGCCTGACCCCAACCTGAAGATGGAGACATCAAATGTTCAAGTTTTTCAACTGCCGGCTGCCAGCAGAAAACCAAGCCGGCAGCCGACAGCCGAAAGCCGGCAAAGAGATAGCAAAGAGAAAAAAGCAAGGACCTACCCGCCAGACCGCGGTCGAGCGCGCTGATCTCCTCCACCCAGCGCTTGGCGGTGACCGTCAGCTCCTCCGACTTGGAGGTCACCTCCTCGCAGAGCTTCCGGTGCTGCTCATCCACCTCGTTCAGCCGCCGGCTAAGCTCATCCAACTTCTCTTGCTCAACTCGTTTGACGGAGTCGAGCTCGATGATGTGGTTGGCTTCGATCCGGCGCAGCCGTCCCAGCTCCCCCTCGGTCTCCAGCGCCTTGGCGGCTGTGGCCTTGGCCGCCTTCTTGCTCTCGGCGCACAGCGCGCGGGTGGCACGGAGCTCCTCCTCCAGCTGAGGGACCCGGGCGACAGCAGCTGCAAGCCGGCAAGATGAAGCCGTCGGCCGGCTAAACAAAAGAAAGAAAAAAAGACAAGTCACAAGGAAAGGAGTCTTACCCTTGGCAGCCTCCAGCTCGCGGGCCATGTTGGCACGCTCGACCTTGGCCTTGTGGTAGCTGGCTACAAGCCGGTTGTACAGGGCGGTCCGCCTGTCCTCGACCGACTGAGGAAAAGAAGCTGAAGATCAACACTCAAGCGAAACCCAGACCGGCTCCACGCAGCCGGCCCGTGCCTCGGAGGGCTACCAAGATAATACTAAAATTGCAAAAAGGAACACAAGTGTAGGCTAACCTTGTTAACCTTCTCCACCCGTTTCAGGCGGTTCTCGGCCTCGGCGGCTGAAGCCTTGGTGTAGGCGCGGAAGTCGGAGAAGAACATCTCCATGGATGCCATCCCCTTCGTCCCGTCGCGGCTGGTCACCTCGTGAACATCGGCATCGCGCCAATCCTTCTTCGTGGTGCCGGCAGAGCCGAGGCTGGAGTCGGGGGCGGACACGACATTCAGCAGCGAAGCGGCTGGAGAAACGTGGAGGCTTATGAGCGGCTGTGCCGGCTCCCGAGGCGCCTGCGCCGGGCCCTTGGCCTTTACCAGCGCCCTGGCGTCCGCGTCAGCGGGGCGAGCCGGCTCTTGCCTCGCCGGCTCCGAAGCTGGATGCGGCACGGCCTGATCCGATTGGCCGGTGGGGACGGTGGAGTCCGGCGGCGGCGGCGCGTCGTTTGGGCTCGCGTCGAGGACGAATACCTCGTGCGCGGCCCCGCCGGCTCCGGTTGCGGGCCCTACAGGCCGGCGGCGCGGAAGAGATCGTCGATGGAAGGCTGGCCGGCGCGGCGAACCGGCTCGCTTTGAGAGCCGGAGCCGGAAGCACCTGGCGAAGGTGCAGTGGAAGAAGACCCCGCCCCCGCAGCAGGCGGCGGGATGACTGGCGGCGTGCGCGCCCGCGGCGGAGGCTGCGGAGTCGGCTCCTCCTCTGCCGCTGGAGAGGCGGCGGCGACACAACGCCAGAGGCCGGGCAGAGCTGGCGCCCTTGGGGAACTTGATGGTGGCCCTAGAGGGGTCAATAAAAAAAGAAGGATAAGAAAAAGAGGAATCAAACAAACAGAAGAAAAGAAACTCACCCGGCTGCTTCCGGGACCGGCTTCGGCCCCGTGCGGCGCTACTTCTTCAGCGCCGCCTGGACCTGGGCGGTGGTCCGTTTGCGTCCCTTGGGTGCAGACGAAGAAGCCGCATGCGGCCTCACTGATATGGGCACCGCACGAAGCGGCTCCGGGGCAGGCGGCGCCTGCTCCTCCCCCTGCTCCTCCTCCTCCGACTGCGGAGAAGGCGGCGGTTCGTCTTGCCCGTGGGCGGCTTGCTCGGCAGCCTCCGGGCTCTCGTCGTCGCCGGATTGGTCAGCCGGATCAACCTGATCCGGCGTCCACACCTTCGACTCCAAGTCCCCGTCTTCGACAGACTGCCGGGCAAACTTCTGCAGATGGCACAAACCATAAAGATATCAGCAGGATGCAAATCCGGCAAAGGTAGCAGTCGGCAGCCGGCCAAACTTAAAGAAAACTTACCACTGACGGAAGATCGGCCCGGCTGAAGGGCTCCATCCCCCAGCCCCAGTTGTCTGACAACTTGGCCCGGGAAACGAAGTTGACCCGCTTGGCCACTCCGGCTTTGGAGAGCTCTAGCTTCGACGTCCGGGTCGGGTCGAAGCGGCCACTCATGTGGCAGATCTTGTGGGCGCGTGCCTGCAGTGGCAGCACCCGGCGGAAAGCATAGCAGCAGAGGAGGTCGGCTGCGCACAGCCGCTCGTCCGCGGCATAAGTCCGGAGCAGCCACCAGAGCATGTTCACCTCCGCCTCCGCGTCAGCCGGCTTGTAGTTATAGCCCCAGTTGAGCTTGGCGGTAGGCGGCGCGGGGGAGAACTCCGGTAGGTTCACCCATTCGAACGTCGGGTTCTCGCTCTTCACGTAGAAGAACGTCGTCTGCCACTTCTTCACCGAGTTCATAGTCGGGATCTTCGGGAAGGGTGTCGACGGGCGCGAGTAGAGGGAGGCGGCGTCGCATGCTCGCAGCTGGCAGTCGGTGGTCTGGGCCTTGATGAAGAAGGGACGGCTCCAGAAGTCCACGTCCGGCCACAAGCCGGTGTAGCCCTCGCAGAAGGCCACGTAGCAGCTCAGCGTGACAAAGGCGTTTGCTGGCAGATGATGCGGCTACAGGCCGAAGAAGTCGAGGAAGTGCCTGAAGAAGGCGGAAGCCGGCAGCCCGAACCCCCGCTCGAAGTGAGAGGCGAAGACCACCGGTTCGCCAGGCTGCGGCTCCACCTCCACCCCTGGAGCGCGCGCCTGCACCTGTGGCGGGATGCGGCGCAGCCGGACGAGGCGCTCGATGTCCTCGTCGGTGATGCAAGACCCCTCCCACGAACCGCTGGGATGAGCCATGTCCTCCGTGCTTGAAGAGGAAGGGGACGGCGGCGAAGAAGAGGAGCTCGACGACGAGGCGCGCGGCGGAGGAGAACGTACCGAAGATGTGCGGGGCCCCGTCATGCCAGAGCGGCGGCGCGACGGCTGCAGATCGGCGGAGGAGGACGACCGCGTCCGATTGCGGAAGTTCACCGAAGAAATCGCCGATGGAATCGAGCTGCCACCGGTGAAATCGAGCGCTGGAGTGGAGGAGAGCTGCGAGCGCGAGAGGAAGAAGAAGATGAAGTGTGCGGGGGGTCTCCTCGATGCCCCCCCCACGCCGCTATTTAAAGGGCCACGCAAGTGGCAACGTGGGCCGGATTAATTGCGCCCACGATTCCCGCTATGCTGGCGGTTTCCTGTAATGGCTCCTCCGCCACGTCATCCACGACCACATAAAATCCAGAGGGAGCAGTGACGTGACCATACGAAGCGACATGACAGAAAGATTCCATCAGAGCCGATCAAGTCAGGGCTCTCGGGTCCCGAGGCGGCGGAGACTCCGGTGCGCCCACGCCGCAGCCGGATGTCCTTTCCAGAGCCGGCCCGTACTTTCCTAACAAGGCGGAGATACCTCCAACACTTATGAGAAACAAATCCGCGAAACCAAAGCGGCGTCCGACTCGATAGCAGCCGGACGGAGCAAGCCGAATGGGGGTGCAGCCGGCTGAAGGAAAATTCTCAGCCGGCCCCTCGAGTGCTTTCCAAGCGAGACTTATGAGAGTGAAGACTAACGGCCAGGAAAAGATGCCCAAGTCCTTCTCTACGCAGGACCTTGCCAGCTTCAGGGGCTAATGTCGGGGGAAGACCCCGGGTATGGCAAAGGATTGGAAACAGTTGGCTCGAGGCCGGCTGGCCCGCGACAAAGGCCGGCTGAGGAGCAGCCGGCTGGCTCCAAATCTACGCTGGCCTGGCCACGGCCGTCTGCGCTGTGGCTGGGTCGGCTTCTACGTGCCATGTCCGGCTGAGTTTGTCTCTCCCCTGACCGGCTCGAGGCTGGCGAGCCTTGCAGGAGAAGGAACCGGAAAGGTAATCCAGGTGTAAAAGTCCACGCTGATCTCATCTCCCTTAAAGTAAGGGGCACTGTGGAGCAACAGTGCCCCGCGTCGGACAGGCCATCATGGCCTAGGCTGCGCCGTACGGCTACAGGCTACCGGTGCCGACAGGGGCACCTCCTCCACGTCGCCTGGCACGTCCTGTCGCCGCTGACCTCGGCAGAAGGACGGACAGGCCTCAACGGCTGCTGACGCCAGCGCCTCGAGAAGGAGCGATAAAGCCGGAGCCGGCGGAGCCGGCCAGTAGGTCATAGGGACTTCTTTGTAAACTGCCGGCGTCTATATAAGCTGCGCTACCCCTCTCGTGCAGGGGGACGATCGATCACTTGCCATACTTAGAGCTGCTCACGGAGAGAGACCTTCGTCTACCTCTAGCCTCCCTGCGCAGCCGGATACAGCTCAAGGAGCACCATTGTACTGTGATATATCATATACACTCTAGAGCAGGAGTAGGGGTGTTACCTCCATACGAGGGCCCCGAACCTGGGTACGTTGTCATGTCGCTCGTGCTCATACCCGCATCCGGATACCGTCGTTGACCATAGTAGAAACCACTCTCTTTAGCCATCTTATGGCATATGCCGTGATGATACCACGACACAAGGTCACCTGGTTTAGGCGCAGTCCGGCTGGAACAAGAATGCCAGAGCCCGGAGCTCGCCGCCGCCGTGTTTAGGCGTTCCAGGAGACCATATCCTTGTGTGCACCGGAGCGCGCCCGCCGCGCTTGCCGTACATGTCCACCAGCTCATTGCAAGGACTCACCGGTGCACCTACCTTGTCAACGACGTCGCCGGCCATCAGGAGGACAAGCGCCGCGTTCTCTTCCAACAGCTCCACCCCCCGCGCGTGTCCGCCCAGAGGTAAAGAATTCCTGCGAGCAAAACACAACTTGTTGGTTTTGGAACCATACAAGGATTCTCAATCATGTGAGTGTGCTTGTGTTGAACCTTTTTTTTTTTGTATCGATCTGCAGTTACCAGGTCATGATTTCTAACTCAGTAAATTAATCGTGGCCTTATTATGCTTCCCCTAGTTTAGGATGATGATCATGGTCTTGTCATGCTTTCCTTTTCTTCTTGCTATGAAAAATGCCCATGATGTACAGAAGAGCGGTACCAAGTTTTGTGGCAATTAAACGAAACGAGCGCTTCTGGTCACAAGCACACACACGCGCACAAGGTAATAATTCGGTGATCACCAGATCAAGCAAATCGTCGGAGAAAACGGCTCAGGACTCAAAGTTCAAGTCTTCTCTAGTGCATTTTGAATCATCAACCATCCGGCCATTAGAGCATCTCCCTCAAACGACGCCGGATCGAGTGTTTGGGATGTTGCATTTGGGGACGTCGCTCCCCAGTCACGTCCCCCAAACAGAAATTCAAATAGTTTACATTTAAAACAGATCGTTTCCGCTGAAGTCGTCGCGATCGAAGTAGCCGCGATCAAAGTACTGGACGCGCGATCATATTACAGATCGGTGGTGCAAGCTAATAAGGCGTAAATTAAAAGAAAGGGTTGGGCGACACCAATGGCGCATCCTGAGTCAACGTAAGCATGTCGATCACGACGACCTCGTCGTGCTCTGCCCGGTGTGTCTGCTCCGCCGCCGACGCCGAGGCAGATGCCGCTGACGTTGTCGCGGACGGGTCTGCTGGTGTCGGCTCTTGTTCCGGGGGCGGGGTTACTGCCGCTGCCTCGGCCGCCGCCATTCACTACGGGAGAACCGACGTGTGCCGACGGCCAGACTATGTGCCGACGGCCAAATGTCGGGGCCGTCGGCACAGAGGCCTCCAGCTACCGGCGACGGAGCTCACCGTCGGCACAGCATGGCCGTCGGCACAACGCACGGTACACCGACGGTCACCCTCGGCGCAACCGCGGCCGTCGGCACAGCTAGGTGGAGCCCGAAGGTCACCATCGGCACATCTGCGACCGTCGGTACACGCCCTGACAGGAGGGCCCAGCCGTTAAACTGTCACGGCACCGTCTGCACTGTGCCGACGGTAGCCCACGGCGCAACGGCGGCCGTCGGCACAGCGACTGACTGCTGGGTGCCCCTTCTGTTGTGCCGACGGTGACCCACGGCACAACGGCGGCCGTCGGCACAGCCAAAGATGCACATTTTTTGTTTTTTCATTTTTTTTGCATCAAAGAGATAATTATTACCCATATAATTATTAATCCCAATCATTTTTTTTGTTTATTTCTTTCTCACTGCTATTTTGGCGAACCCCTTTGCGGGAAACCTATATATATGTATAAGGCGGTATAGATCCCCCGCCGGGACCCCGGTCTAGGGTTTTCTCAGAAATCGAGGATCGGAGAGTGATTTGAGATAGTTTTATATCCAATGCTACCCCCCAGGTGTGTCCGGCTTCTCGGACATGGGGTTCTACACTTAGGCAGATTCTGGATGTATAGGGGGAACTCCTCGGAGGTGAACCGGAGAGAACCTTGAGATCATATGGGACGATTCTTGTTACCACATGTACCTATGACCTAACCAAGCTCAAATGGAGGCATACGCCCACCGGGGACCCCGATGGGATGCAGATCAAAGGGGTAGACGGCGCGGTCTACAGAACTAGGGTTTCGTCAGAAATCGAGCATCGGATGGGGTGAATGGCCCCAAAACTTGTGTGTGTCCACATGGCATGCACAAAAGTGATTTGTGATGGTTCTACATCCAATGCTACCCCCTCGGGTGTGTCCGGCTTCTCGGACAGGGGGTTCCTACACTTAGGCAGATTCTGCATGTATAGGGGGGATCTCCCTCGGAGGTGAACCGGAGAGAACCTTGGGATCATATGGGATGATCCTTGTTTCCACATGTACCTATGACCTAACCAAGCTCAAATGGAGGCACACGCCCACCGGGGGACCCCCGATGGGATGCAGTCAAAGGGGTAGACGGCGCGGTCAACAGAACTAGGGTGGACGAGCAACCAGATGGCGGTAAGTTTCAATCTCTATGGTTGCAAAACATCATGAGTCCCCATGTTTGAATCTGAGCTATCTCTCCCGTTCCTTGCAGAGTTTCACTCGGTTCATGATGACTGGAGTGCGAGAGGAACCACTCCCGAGCCACCTCATCCGGGGCCGACGCCGGTGTTCCCGTCCAAGGAGGAGTTCTATTGCATGTACAAGCGTCAGCGTCAGTTGACCCCGGTAAGTTGCTAACTTGGCTAAGTTGCTAACTTGGTGTGACATGGCTAAGTTGCTAACTCCCTCCAACATGTAGGGATTGGGAGAATCCGAGAACGACACTCCTTGTGGTACGCCGATGCACCCCGGTCGCCATTCTCCCGGTGCTTCCGCCGAACCTCAGCATGGTTCCGCTTCCGGTGGCTCTCGTCGTGGTTCTACCTCCCCGAGCACCGTCGAAGTAGTGCGACCTCGCTTCACCCGAGTCGGAGCTAGATCGGTACTCGGGTCCGCCGGGTGGTGCACCACCATAGTTTCTACATTGTACTAGCACATGACACATGCTATATGTGTAGAATGATCTATGTAGGATGACTATATGTACTCGTATTGCTTGTGTGCTATATTTGTACTAAATTTGGGATTTGGTGCCATATTTGTGCTATATCTCGTGATGTGAGCTATATGTGTGCAATTCATATATGATACTGCTATTTTATATGCAATTGCTCGTGCAAATGGAGCAAAATCAGGAAAATAAAAAAATCAGGGCAGCAGCTGTGCCGACGGTGTCACCGTCGACACAGGCCCATAGCTGTGCCAAATGGCAGGATCTGTGCCGACGGTGTCACCGTCGGCACAGCTGTGCCGTTTCGCGCGTTTTTTTCCAGCTCAAATCGCCACGGTTTCCCGCCGGTTCTGGGAAAAAAAAGGTGAAACTGTGCCGACGGTTTCACCGTCGGCACAGGTGGGCACGTTGACGGCAGCCGGCGTGACGGCGAGCTGGGTGTGCCGACGATGGTGCGGCCGATGGCCACCGTCCAGCCGTCGGCGTACGCCTGTGCCGACGGTGCCCTGCTACGCCGACGGTGCCTCCGCGAACCCCGACGCCAACTGTGCCGACGGTGACCGTCGGCAGAGACGGTGCCGACGGTGGACTTACCTGTGCCGACGGTGCGGGGCCGTCGGCCCAGAAGTTTGTTCCCGTAGTGATTTTGGCTTCGATGTCGTCGAAGATCATTCCTTTGTAGAAGCTGTGTGTCGCCCGCGTCCGGAGAAACATTCTAGCTGTCGACGCGGTCAGCAGGGACATGTCCTTCTTGCGTTTCTTGAGCTCCATCTTCTCCTCTTGCCTCTTGAGCAGCACCGTCCACCTTTCGTCGGTCTTTTTGTCGCGGAAGAGCAGGGTCGAGGAGACCTCGGCGAGGCACTGCGTGATCGACACCTACGTCTTCTCGGTCGACGCAGCGTCGGCTAAGGCGACCTTGGCAGCCTGTTGCCGATAGGGCTCCCTACCAATGTTGTGAGCGGCGCATCCAGATCAATGGCATCTTTCCCCTTCGACAACGAATGGCGCATCAACCGCCATTTCTCGTTTGTTTTGAGCTTGCTATAGCAATGCATCAACCTGAAAGACTTAGTCCCCTCCAAGTGCTTCTGGTACATCGCCATGGCCTTGTCGAACTAATCAAAGGAAGCGCAATCAGATCGTGATTACAAACTAGGCGCTAAAAATTATCGTAGAAAGAGGCTTACCACATTGCTGATGTTCGTGCCGATGTCGCCTCTGGTCTCGGCCTCGTTATGGTACCCATGGAACATGTTCACCGACACCTGGATGATGGCCCATCGCGTCGATATTGCCTTTTGGCTCCTCTTCATTTCATTGTCACTTTGCGGTAATTGTTGTTGACTAGCTTACGCTCATCAAACTCCGCCTTGATCCTCGCCCAATATTTTACGTACTTTTGGTTGGCGTCGATGATGGAGTCATGGCTGACCGTCGACCACGACTCGCAGAGACATTCATCCTCCAGAACCATCCACTTGGGGCCTCGTGTGCCCGAGGCCTTCTTCTTCCTCACACCGGCCGCGTCAACCTCCGCGGCACTCGTGTCCTTGTCGTCCTCTTCGTCGCGGCCCTCTTTGTCCTCGTCATCGTCGTACTGCACCCCCTCCTCGTCCCCCTCCTCCTCCTCAGCACCGACGCCCTAGAATTCGAGCGGGCCCCTGCGGCCAGTGAACGGTGCGCCGTCCGCACCGGGGCCTGGGGCGCTTGGTCGTACGCCGGGAAGTAGAAAACGGCGTTGGGGCTGAAGCTACCATGCGGCAGCGTATCCTCGTACCGCGGCAATAAGTTCGGTGTCACGCACCCGGGAGTGGCATAGGGGCCGTCGTCGTAGAAGCCGCATGTCGACGGGGACAACACTCCCAGAATGTACGCTGGCCCCGACGTACTCCATGGGCTCGCATTGTTGGCCACGATACACACGCTGGTGCGCATGCACTGCCACCGTCTTCTTCTCCATCTGCGCCGCCCTCCGTCCCCTCCGCTCTACCGTCGACGGCTTGCGGCGCAGGCAGTCTTGCTGCCACTGATCGTCGTCCAGCCTTCCGGCTTCTTCTTCGCAGCTGGCACCTTCCGCGGCTTCGCGAAGGGCGCCTTCGGCCCTTTCGTCTCATTGCCCGGCAGCTCGGCGGCCGCTTTCTTCGACATTTTTTTGGGGCATGTCGGCAGCGCCATGGATGGGGAGAGGGTAGCGGCGGCGGGAGGGACAGAGTAGCGATGGCGGGAGGGAGAAATGAATGGGCGGGATAGGCGGTGAAATCTGTTGGGAGGGAAGAAATGCGCGGCGGGAGAGACGCGATGTGGCGGGAGAGGCGCGATTTGGCGGGAGAGGGGGTCGAATTTTTATGTGTCACCGACGAGTTGGGCCCACGTCTCCTCGCCTCGCTTTTCGTTGTGTCCGACGCGCCCGGAGCGTCCCCTGTGGAGCGGGGACGGGTTCGGGACACCGGACACCGTATCGGGCTGCGCCGGACGGAAGGAGGCTTTGGGGCACGCGGCTGGGAACGAAATTTTGTCCGGCGCGCCCCAAATCTCTTTGAGGGGGCACTTTGGGGGAGATGCTCTTACATTATGTTGCCAAGTACTTCAAAAAAGGACACAGAAAGCTCAAGGTAACTATATAACTAGAAGAGACAGCTAAAAGGAGTACAATTTATCTTTAGGTTCGATACATGGCAGTGCTGATCCTCAAACATACATCAAAATGTGATTTCGCATAAGTGGTGGATACTGCAGTTGCAGCAGAGCACTGATGAACTGCAAGCAACAGACTTGAAAACTCTCCTGGGATTAATTCTTAACTATTGCCGACAAATCATCGGTTGGAAACAAGAAATGGATTCATGCTTTGCAGAGACCCTAAAACAAGAAATGGTCAAGCCACAAAACAAAAACTGCTCGACTTAAAACTTCTTGACGCCGGAAACACCTCCTGGGTGCAACCATGTGACACATACTCAACCTCAGACAACATGAATGAGAAAGCAGCATCTTCACTGAATCATAATACAGACGGATGTCTGCCTTGCCTCTACCACAATAGAAAAGAAATGGGACTTGCTTGCCTATTGCTCTCTTATCTGGCATGGAACATACTGATTTAGCCTACTTCTTATAACGTTGCCGATATCTCATACAGGAGCATGCTCTATTGCCTGAAAAAACATATCATTTGCATAATCCCTTCCGGTCCAGGACAAATCAGCCTCACAGAAGCAATCTCACATAGGAGCAGCTACCCTCTTCCGCATCAAAGTCTCGACGGAAATGGATTCCCTCTTGCACCCACCTGGATGAGATCGTAATCGCTCATCTGCAGCCTCTAGCTATGTCATCACATATGACAATTTGAATTACTACTACACATCTAAAACTAGAAAAAAAAACATATTACAATTAATTGCCAAATACCCTGTACCACTCAGTACAAACTGTACTGCGTTGCACGAGGCAGACCATGACGCCTTCTCCTCGTCAACTCAGCATGTTAAGCTCGCTGATTACCTCAGCCTAGAGTTTTTATATGCAGTAATGCAAACATGCAGTCATTATCACATAGCCTAACAGATCAGGTGCAGCAAAATTCGACTGGCTGCTATCCTGTTTCTTTTGCAACTATTCATGTGCAAATATTGTGGTACTACTGTTTTTATGCAGCTTACAGCTTAACACTAACAGCAGTGTCAGTAACGCCAAATAACTGCGTAGAAACGTTTCTTGCATAGCCATGGGAAGAATTAAATGATTGATAAATTAATGATGCACTGAAGTAGACATCAAATTCTGCTACAAATTCGCTAAATCCAAACTTGTACAAGCTGCATACAGAGAGATATTTGGCTGAATGCTAAGCTATGTGACTGAACTCAGTTTTCTATGTAACCAAAGTTCCAGTAACATATTAGAACGAAGCCTTTTTAAGGGCGCTATAATCCATTCCAACTCCTTGCAAACTCAGTTTACATGTAAGTGACACTATTCATCCAATATTGAGAACAGATTAATGATTTTCCTTCAACTACTTTTGGATTGCACAAGGTAAAAATAAGCTGTCTGAAGAAGAGGAAGAGGACGAAGAAGGATGGGTACGGTGGGGGAACTCGAGGTGGTCATTTTTGTGTGTGTATGTGTACCTGAAGTGGAGAAGTAAGCACGGCCCATCGATGGAAGGCTGGCCATGGTGTCTCCTCCCTGTGAGAGTACGCTTTTGATCGGCAATAGCACATGGAGGATGAAGAAATGAATGAATAAAAGAAGTGAAAGTCGTAGCTTGGGTTCTTGGACCCTTACTGGTGGCAGAGCAGTACGGAAATCTGAGGGCACCATAACTGCAGAGGAATGTACACCACAGTGTGCGAGAGCCAGAAGTTTCAGTCAACCAAAGGTTTTGATGCCTTCACCTCTGTTAATAGAGGTAGTTTTGGTGTCCTGCAGACTGAAGCGAAAGCTACCGGCAAATTATTGGCCATACCTTTACGACTTCACCAAATCATGAGGAAAAGTAGTTGAGGGCGAATTCTTGGCCATACCTTTAACTACATCATCAGGAAAATAGTTGAATCTTCAACGAACTTAAGCAGAAAGAAATCATACTGGAAATACTTTTCTCACATGTATGCTGGTGCAACTAAAAGCATAGAGAGTACAGAAGCCTTTTGCAAGAGCTCCTATATCCGCTAACTGAATATATCATCAGTAACCTAATACATCTGTTGTTCATACCCATTTGCCCTCAGACACACAACAGATTTGTCAAACTACAAGCAAATGCACCCTTGCATACATAGCAGATCACTGAGAATGACATTGCTAAGAATGCATTTATATGAAGGAAAGTAACTGTTTAGAGAGATTAAAAAAACCTCCGGTGGCTGCTAGAAAAGATTGTATTAGTATTCATTGTGCTTTTTCTCCCACTCCCCAGTCGCCATCAGAAGCCATCATACCTAAGATTGCAACAAGCCGTGTTACACTACTGTCTGCCTTCCCTTGCCCATCGAAGATCAAAAGATTCATGGACATTTCAGATTCTTGTGATTTTGACACACCACAAAATGAACTCAATGCTACTGGCAGGAGGCATTATGTAAGAAAACACTCAATTGTGATTTTCAAGGAGTTGGTCTCATATGCAATGTATCAACTAGTCAACCAAATTTATCGAAAAATTGGTACTTTGCAGGGAGCAACTTCATGTCCTCCTGATATTTCCCTTTCCTTGAAAAGAGAGACAACATCAATGAAGTAGTTGAAGCTTCAAGTGAGATGCTCTTCCCATCAACTTTACACAAATATTCTCCAGCCTTGGCGATCTCACCTTTTTCCAACAACATTCTGATGATATCATTCATAAGACGGGAGCTGGGAACGATTCCACTCTTCTCCATTGACGAAAACATATTGTTAGCATCCTCCACTGCTCCATCTTTTAGAAGATTTATTATCATTACTCCATAGGTGGATGCATTAGGCACCAACCCATTTGCTGATATTGCAGCAAACAGATCCTTCGCTTCTTCTTTTCTTTGAACCTTGTGCATTGCATTAATCATGGTATTGATTATTGCAATATCGAACTTCACATTCATTGCACCTAGTTTCTGGAACAGAGCGATCGCTTCGCTTACGCAATTATTTCTGCAAAGTCCTGTAAGAATTATACTGTATATGGAAATACTCACTGATATCCCAGTGTCAATCATCTCATCGAACATTCTCTTTGCAGCAGCAGTTCTCCCATCACGATATAACCCATCCAGTATGATGCTATATGTTACAGTGTCAGGTTTAATTCTCTTACATGGCATTTCTCTGAACAGAGCCAAACCATCTTCGACCCTTCTACTTCTAAAATAGCCATTAAGGAGTGTATTATACGTAACTACATCAGGCTCGACACCAGCTGATACCATGGCATGAAACACTCTGAGTGCATTATCCATCTCGCCAACTAAGCCATACCCATCAATTAATGTATTAAATGTAATGGCATTAGGCCTCTCACCTATTTGTATAACCAAGTCAAAGATATCTTGTGCATCCATAACCCTTCCTTCTTTGCATAGACTGTTTATTACTGAAGTGAAGAACACAATGTTAGGACGAGGAATACCTTTGTTCACCATTTCAGAAACCAACTCCTTAGCTTTAACCAGATCACCATGCATACAACAACCCTGAATTAGAGAGTTATAAAGAGGTTGGTTTGGCTGTATTCCCATAGCAATCATCTCATCAAACTTTTCCATAGCCTCGACCAGCCTACCCATTCGAGAAAGCTCGGCAATTACAGTTGTATAGGTCACTACATCTGGACTCACTCCTTGTCCTCGCATTTCAGTAAATATGAGCATAGCTTGATCCATCTTCCCGCATTTAGCATATGCACCAATTAATACGCTGAAAACGTGGCAGTTGGGCACAATACCGTTGTCTTTCATTGAATTAAAGAGATTAATCAGTTTGTGTCCCTTGGCGGTCATGGAATCAAAAACTTCTGCAGCTTCTTTGCTTCTTCCATGCTTGCAAAGGGAAGTCATGAGCGAGCTGCAAGTAAAGTTATCTGGTATCAGACCTCGCTTCATCATCTCTTTGAACATTTTAGCTGCATCTTTCCACCGCCCTAATGTGGAGTACCCGTGGATCATGCAATTGTACGTCACATTATTTGGTGGAACACCATTGTGAACCATGTGGCGAATGACTAGCTCCGCCTTGTCCATTGCTCTGGCCTTGCACAACGCAACAATAACGGAGTTGTAGGTCACCACATCAGGCACAACCCCTTGCTGCACCATTTCATGGAATAGATTGCATGCCTTGCCTATTTCCCCCTCCCTAAAGAAGCCGTGGATGACCGTGCTATATGTCACCACGTCCGGGGAGCAGGCACGTCCTGCTTTAGCCATCGTGTAGAGCAGGTTGAGTGCCTCCTGGCTTCTGCTATCTTCACATAACCTCTTCAGAACTATGTTGTATGAGATGGCATCGGGCGCACAGCCTAGCTCGGACATCTTACGAAGCAGCACGTCCACAGCCTCGTCTGTCCATTTCGCGTAGCAGAGGCATTTGAGGAGGGTGTTGCCGAAGATGCGGTTTAACCTGAGGCCCGTCCTGAGGAAGCGTCCGAAGAAGGCAAGCCCGAGGTCAGCGCGACGAGCGCGCGCGGCAACAGCAGTCCATGAGGATGCCGTAGGTGTGGACGGTGAGAGGCGCCACCAGCGGGCCGGCTTCTTCTCGGCACACGCGGTTGAAGAGTGTGACGACGAGAGAGGGGCCGCTTCTGCGGTCGCCGTAGGCCGGAGCACGGGCGAGCGCAGCGAGGAAGCCGTTGAGGGAACGGGAGTGGACCGGGGTTGCCTGCCCGAGCAATTCGTCGAACAGGTTGTGTGCATCTTCCGGGCTGAGCGTCCCGGCGCGGGCGAGCTCTGTGGCCGCGGCGAAGGCTGCTTCGGGAGACCAGGAGTGTGATGGCGGTGAGGTGGAGGATGAGCTGCGACGGACAAGGATGCAGAGGCGCGGCACCGGCGTGGCGGTGGTGGTGGAGTAGAGGAGGCGGATTCGGAACATTGGCGAGGTGGAGGAGGAGTGACGGAGGAGGAGGCCGGACATTGGCTACTTGGATGAGGAGGAACGGCGGCGGCGCAGGCGGGGCATCGCCGCCCGTGCTGATCAAGAAGCAAGGCGGCTGGAATTCCTGCTCGTAGCCGCGGCAAGAAGCAAGGCGGCGGGATTCCGTCTTCCCATCGCGCGAGTCCAACTTGCAATGTGAGGATATTTTTCCATTTCATTTTTTCCACTAGTATTAGTTTAGTATGATTGCATAATCTTAATGCAAATTTGTACTACAACATCTATTTGATAATAAAAAGGAATTAGTTTTAGGTGCTATAAATCTATAATACTACATCTACTTATGATATTACTACTATAAGTTCTGTCATTATTAATTGTAGTGACACATCAGATTTCTTATGTATGGAATACATTATATGTAAAATATTCTAAATCCTAAATACCTTTTTAAAGACAATTAAGTGACACATTTACTGTATTACATAGTAAAATGACACAAGAGTAACCTTTTTCTGTGATGGAGTGATCACGTTTATATCAAAGTTTTTCTTTCGTTTTTCTAGAATACATATCGAGTACTTTTCATCATCATATACATTCACTTAACGAATCAAACAACCCACATGGAAAAAGTTCCCATAAAAAACCGTCGAATCAAAGAGATTCTTAATTTCGATTTTTTTACAACTGTAACGCCTTCTAAAAAAGAAACATACATACAAGTGGCATCTTCATTAATTCATACTATTTCATACAAGTGGAGGGTCGATTGAAGAACAGAAAGGACTTGCCTGCAATTGCTATCCAAAAATCTTACAACTAACATACTGTTTTTGCCTATCTTTTTTTTTTTACTTCAGCTATACATACATACACGAACAATAGCACTAGTACAAAAGCCCTCTCAAAAAACACAACATCTTTATCATCCCTTCCAGTTCAGGACAAATCAACCTGATTGAAGCCATCTCAGATACGCAGTTCCATCGTCGTAGGCAGACGCATCACCAGGAGCAGCTACCCTCTTCCGCAACAAGGTCTCAACAGAAATGGGCTTCCTCTTGCGCCCACCTGGATGCGGTCGTAGTTGCTCATCAGCCTCCACAAAATCTCCCTGTTGAGATTTGATTGAAAGGAAAGCTGTCTGTGAACATCCCCTAGTGCAAAATGAAGTTCCTAGTAGCTACAAAGGCATGGGGAGGTGGAGGAGGTAAAATATGTGACATGGTCATACTGGAGTGGTGTTTTGTGTTTACCTCCACGTGCACATGAACACTAGATTTCTCATGATTGTCCCTTACATGCTTGTACGAAAACCTCTTGCCACACCCAGAGAATCCACAGATGAAGGGTCTGCTCTGCTCATGAACTGCCTTAATATGCTTGTCCAAATTGGATTTCTGGAGTTCAAAGTTATTGAGAATGAAAAAAAGAGCAGTTTTGCAATATATTGCAGAGACGATTCCGTGAAGAGAAATCAACATGTAAGATTGCAAATCACACCTTTGAAAATGAGCACTTGCAGTCATCGAAGTGGCATTTAATCCTCTCAGTGACACGTGAACCTTCATGCATCCGCTGATGACGCTTGAAGTTCTTCTTCAGCTGTTTGGTGCCACAGACATCACACTGAACATACCGATGACATGATTGGTTATGGGCCTTGAGGCATTCCACATTAGTGAAGGTCTTCATGCAGCCAGGTTCACAACAGATAACTTCAGAGTAATCCAACTTGACTGGACCATAAGAATAGAGACATCAACTTACAAGATTGTGACTGCTAAGCAATCGTTAATGCAGTAAGAAAAATAACTACGGGAATTTTAGAGGAAGTCAGTTACTCACCATGTGATTCCTCGTGTTTCTGTAACTTGGAAGCATATTTGAAAGTCTTCCCACAGTCATCCTCTGGACAGATGAACTCTTTCTTGTTTCCACACTGAAAGCTATCCTTGTGAATTTCCTGAACATGTCTCATCATATTACCCTTGGTACTGAACTTGCGATTGCATCCTTCCATAGGGCATATAAATAGTTTTCCTCGATGGGTAAGTAGATGGCGGTTCAAATGGTCCTTCCTGCTATAGCTGAAAGGGCAACCATCGACATGGCAGGCAAAGGGTCTCTGCAACAGTTTTGGAAAAGGATACACATCAGAATAGTACTCTCATATCCATAGCAAAGTTCACTTGACATAATATAAGTTTATGCTACATTTATATACATGCTCAACAGCACTAGCTTAATTACTATGCACATAAACTATTTAGTTAACCGTTTGGACATAATGTCCATCAAGCAGTAGTAGCACCATGGACACTACAACAGCATCAGTTAACACAACTAAACAAAAATACATGTAATTTTCTGACATGGTCTGTACATGCTAAGACTGCACATTAGTAGCTTGAGAATGCTAAGTAGCATGCATTGCACATACACACTCATTAGTATCTTGAGAATGCTAAGTAGTACATACATACACATCTAATTACTAGAGCTTGGAGCAAGAAGGGCTAGAGTAAAAGTAGTCCCAAATGAACGAGCAAACCTGAAGAAGCGCGTGAACGAGGCATTCTTGATGGAGCTTCTCAGGAGGGTCACCCCTTCCTGATACTAGTCCATTCAAGGCCTTCTGCCATTTTGGAGTTCTTTGGGATCCAATGCTTCACACATTCATCCCTCAACATACAGTCTGCCAAAATCAGCACAGTTCAGATAATCAAACCACCATACACCCAAACAACAATACAACAATTTACCCAAATCACAATTGCTACATATCAGCATAGTTCTATGTCAAATGGGAATTATTGTTTTTCTTGCAAAAAAATTACTGGGCAACAAGACAAATTCTATTACCTGTGACAAAGAACATGATTTTACTATTTCGGTGAAAATGTTTTTTAGACCTCAGGGAAACCGTAACCAACATCCACGTATACATATGTGCTGACCAAAACGAGTACTGTTTATCATGCATGCATACTACAACTATTTGGTTAGCTACTGGATTATAGATGGTGGACCATTAAGTGGCTATTATACTGAATATATCAATTCACATATGAGTATATGAATGAAAAGAAGACATGATTCAAATCATACAAAAGCTTCAAAATATTAAGAGTCCAGCACATGCAACGATCAAGAGATAACAAAAAGTAACTGACAACAGAAGAAATAACCTGTAAGAAGGGCGTGAAAGAGGCATTCCTGATGGAGCTTCCCAGGAGGGTCTCCCCATCCCGGTACTAGTCCATTCAAGGCCCTCTTGCATTTTGGAGTTCTTTGGGATCCAATGCTTCACACATCCAAATAGCCTGAAAAAAGTCAGCACCGTTCAGCAAACCAGCCTACTACACAGCAATCACACCAAACACGACCACGTAGCAAGTTCACTGTCAAACACAACCGGGTTGCAATCGCCACTTCTAAAGACCTGCCGGTGCTTATTTTGCTCTTGCACGGAGCATTGACTGAACAACCAAACAGAATGCATCACTTGCATTGCACCAACAACAAGGAAGTTCACTGAACAGGCAGGAGAACCCAAATTCGGGACGAGTTAGGTACCTCGGGGGAATGGCTCTGCATATGCTGCTTCAGATGCGCTGGCTTCTTGAACCCCGCGCCACACTCCTCGCACTCATGGCTGGCGCGCGGCGCACCGCCACCACCTTGAGTGCACTCATCCACTTCGTCCTGCAGCACGCGCAGAGTGAAAATACTTGAGGTCGCCCGCAATTCGCAGCTCCCCCGGAAATCAGCAGCGCAGATGCTCTCACTACACAAGGAGAAGCAGCACGCATCCTAGACTGAGAGGAGAAGCCAACCCACCTCATGGTGTTCCAGGACGTGGTCTCGGATCAGCCGCTTCTTCGAACGGACGACGCCGCAGAACTCGCACTTGTACCGCCTGATGTCCCTCACGGGCACCGACGACGAAGCCGCCGCCGAAGCGGTGCTCGCCCCGGCGCCGCCTCCGTCCGAATCTCCCTCTCCCATCTGACCAGTTCCAGAAAGTGGCGTCACGAATTCCACGAAAGCAGGCACGATTACGGCGAAATCAACGACGAATCGAGGAAAACTTACCTCGGATCGTGGAGGAAGCCGCCGGAATTCGCCGGATCGCGGCGGGTTGAGAGGCTCGCGACGGCGCAGGGGAGAAACCCTCGAGCTCGACTACTGCTAGCTACACCCGAATGAGGATGGAGAACCGGTGCCACGTGTCGACGAATCAGTAGTGGAGTCTTACTGGGCCGGATCGGGCTCGGGTTCGGGTCCTGGGCCGGGCTGGATTTCTCATGGGCCGCGGGCCCGTCGAGTAGCAGCTCACACGTGTGCTTCCATTTCCTCGGCTCGGCTGGCTCTCCCACCCGCTGTGGCTGAGGCGCGAGACCGAACACTGCACAATCCCCGCCTCTCGCCGGCGATGGCCGCCATGGTCGCCGCCGCCGCCACCGCGCGGCCTCCTCCGCGGGTTTCCGCCCCATGGCTACGGCACGGCCACGCGTCTCCGCTTCGTCCGTCTACGGGGCGGCCGCTCCCGGTCCTCACGGTGGTCGCCGCGTCGCGTCGGAGCGACGGCGGGAAGAAGGTGGCGAAGAAACGGCGCAGGCGCGCCACGGAGGCCGACCGGGAGGACGGTCTCTCCGTCAGCTCCGGTAAGCTGCGCCTCACTCTGCTAGCTCCAAGTGTCCTCTGCTCCGCGCTTAGCAGCTTGTGGCTGGAATCTGAAAACCTCTGAGCCTAAAATTGCTCCAGAACTCGTAGACAGGCCCGTACGGGATGCATGTGCAGAGTGTGCATATGCACAGAGCCTCCAAAAAGTCAGGGCCCCCAAATTCATCTCAAGTATTGGAGCAGTAGATTGGCAGCAATAAATTGGCAGACTAATCGATATTAGCAGCAATAAAGGGCCCATTTATCCTCGTGGAGAGTGGAGACTTGCCCAACCCAAATACACCACACGTCTAGAAATCCACCCGAACCACTGGCGGAGCCTCTTGGAGGCCATACTGGGCTCCGGCCCAGTCTTGTAAAAGTGCAGAATGTTGATTAAACCCTCGTAGGCACTAGAGTTTGTCTAGATTCTGGACTTGTATCCCACTTGTGAGATGCACTACCGCAATCCCAGCGCCCCTAGCTCTCTGCTTCTTCCACTTATAATAGCTCTTCGTTCTCACTATAAACTGTTCCCTAATCCTTTCTGTAAACATGGTCTCTCTAATTCTTGAAGTTCATTCCGGTCAACGGCTTGGGATCGTAAAGGCATTGGCCCATCCTTTGTTGCTTGTCACGCTCCGCCACTGACCCGAACCTCTCTTTCTTCTCACTTTTCATCTTCTCAATGACAGCGTGCGTGCAGAGACAAATAATTAAGGAAGTAGTGTTTTATTTTCTACAATGTCTTCTATGAGAAACGCTGGAGAAAGAATGACTTTGGCCAAAGAATCACAGGTTTCTGCCTAAGATTCATACACTCCCTCCATCCCACCAAAAACATGTCAACTTTTTCTAAATTTAATTTAAATATACAATATCAAAATAATGTAGCATTCCAGCTAGGAGATACTTCTTAGGTTATAAGCTCTAATATTTGCATTTAGCAAGTTGAGTTCATTGACAAAAGAATATTTTACCCCTTTTCTGCATTAAACTCTCTTGTTAACTAAAAATGGTTATGCGCAGGGCCCGCTATTGCACTTTGCACAAGGCCTCTATTTTGTCAAGTACGGCCCTGCTCGTAGAGCATACAAAAAATTTCAGAATAAAAAATCTATGATGATTTCTGAACACGAATCCCATGTTTGTACAATGGCCAC
>NC_061511.1:54784157-54798463 GCF_022539505.1 Lolium rigidum | reverse complement strand
TCTCTCTGAACCGCTCTCTCTGCACTGGACCGCATTAGTGCACGTGAATAGGACAAGTAACAGCATCTGATAGATGCACAGAGGAAATCATCTCAGACACGCTGTCACACAGGAAAGCATCGATACAACACTAGTATCTGGCATAGATCGACACATGCGTCACACAGGAAACTCATGTAAGTACAACTTGATAAGACATGTACATAACTACATACTGGTTAGAATTCTTTCTGATTTTCTCTCAGTCCGTTGCCTTCTATTAGTGATCAGCACTCAACTTGATAAAATGAAAAATCGGCATGTATGACTGCTCGTGTCTTCAGCCCATCACAATTAAGTGATGATGGCCTGCCAATTAGCACATACTATACAATTAAGCCTCACAATAAATACTTCAATGTAAAGCATGTTTGTTTTCTCACTTGAAGATATGGTATTGTGCTATGCAAATGCTTGCATGGTTGTACATGTCATCAAGAAAAAACAGTGAATAGAGTTATCTGTTTTCACTGTATTTTGTCCTGTATGTAGGTTCAGTTTGTCTAGTGCATGGCATCCTAAAGCAGTAGATCTAGAGACATGAGCATCTCTTTTAAAATGAGTACACAATATTACACAACCAAATTCATTGCACTAGTACACAATGAAGACCATTGGCTTCTATTAGTGATCAGAACTCCAGTAAAGTAATTTTGTAATTCCAATTCAGCCACATGATCTAGGCTTGGAAGTACCAATTTGACCACATACTCCACGCTTGGAAGGACTCCTAAATAATGTGATTATGGCCTGCCAATTAGCAAGTACTGAAAGAAGTAAGCTTCACAACGAATAGACTGTACATGATTTTAAAGTCATGCATGCACACATTATCAGGTCGTGGAAAAAAAGGGTTTAATAGACATCTATATCAGGTTTCTAGAATTACTATTAAGTATAGGGAGTGCCTAATGAACAGCTAGCTGTTTTTCAATTGAGAAACAGACAGATTTTAGTAGCCAATTAAAATGCAACAGCTGTACAAAATTGAATAATGATTGAATGAGTAAATATGTCTGTTTTTCAATTAGTAAACAGGCATATTTGGCCTTTGTTGCTCATTCCTCCATTTGTTGTCCAGAGATAGATTCAGCCTTTCTTGAGTTCTCAGGCTCTAATTATTAAGGCCTGGGAAATCATTACTAAAGCGCAGCCCTATCAAAATAAGTTTCACAGCTTCAATTATTGGTTTGGCTATCAGTGGAACTTTATTGGCTGGTGTGGGCTCGGTCCAATACAACGAAAAGACAACAGCTAACAAATATTCACATCGCTATAAGTTGATCAAATTAACTTGGGATACCCCAGTTCTAAATGGGGAAAAACAGTGGGTATCATGCTAAATTAGTTCAGTAGAATGAGCAAGGACCATCCAGGCAAATTATAACAACGGTCATCACCAAAAGAAACACATACGTGCAGTAAATAACTCACTTAGTGCGATCAAAAGTTCGCAATGCATGGAAACAATAACCAGATCAAGTTTCATAGAAACACAAAATGTGAATTTTTCTGCAAAATACATTTAAATATTGTTTGTTGTAACTCAATGGGCACCTCCCTTGTCTTCCTTGCATATAGCACATACAATGAGATTATGACGGAGCATTCTATCACTGGATCATCATCACCATGTCCAGTCCTTCATCGAGTTCGTCGATAATATCCAAACGATCCCAGCCAATCCTGAAACTTATCCTACCATCCACAAAATGTAGAACTCAGCTTCCATTTTTGGTTCACTTAATGCATTGACAGATCTGAGACTCAAGCTACATGGAGGTTGAGGCTTGACATGTTGCTTTAGGAATCCTCAATGATATACATATGGCAGAAATGCATGACAATTTCCCGGAAAAAAGGATGATGCTTAATCCAAAAAGAATTTGTTTTGAAGCAAGAACTTGTTATAGACAAATAATTACCAGCTAGCTTTACATGATTCTAGTCATGGTGAGGCAGTGGACAAACACTGCTTCTAGATCAAACCTCACGAGCCTAGGCCTTCTGATCAAACTCTAAAACCACTAGAGAAATACGACATCACGTGGATAATGGCCTCTGAACTGCAACATTAGTAGGAGATAAAGTTCAGAAAAACAAATAAATCAAGGTAGCATGAATTCAGAAAGATTAATTAAAACTTAATTTGCTTTTAGTTTGTTTAACCATACTTTCTCTGAAAAAAATAGCTACATACACTCTTGATTTCCTATGCACATAGAATTGTTTTAAGAAGACTCTGAAAACACAAGCAGGCCATCTCATAGATGGCGCTGCTATTCTGGACGTAAACTACTCATCTGAAGGGGCACCTTTTGAGGTAAAAAATGCAACTATCTCTTTTTGATCTGAAAAAATTGATGAACATACATAAAATGCAGAGAAAAGCTAGTACCTCGTCATCATCAGCATGCAATGACCATGCTTGCAGCTAAGTGCGGTCTAGAGCAAAAGTATGCTAAGCAGGAAACACTGAAAAAGCTGAAAATGAATCACTGATAAATGAAACAATGAAGCACATTGAGAAATGCACAGGTAACTGAAAGAATGAACACTCCCGTTAGAGAAAGATGTATAAAGCATTCAATTTTTGTACGTTGCTCGGCATTAGTAATAAATCAAGCTTCCCCAAGGAATCTGAACCAAAAATCATTCAAAGAAAGACAACCGCATGTGCTACTAAAAAGGAACCATCTTTCATACATTTATTAGTTCAGAGTCAAAAATAGGTAGCTAAATAATGAAACACTAAACAACACTGAGAAATGCAAGTGAAAGATTGAGCATAAACGACTGAACAAAGATGGACTAATGAAAACATAGAACGAAAAGACAAACTGATGGAGCAGCACCAGCAGGCTCAACCGGTCACGTGCGCACAGATTGGAGCAGCTGCTTCGGCCCTGCCACCTGGGCCACGTGCTACTCCGCACCGAGCAGGTCATCCGCCCGCCACCTGGACCACATGCTACTCCGCACCGAGCAGGTCTTCCGCGAGTAGGACGTCCTCAACATGCTTGAGTGCTACTGCAACCTCAGCGACGTTGCGTCCTTGCACTCATTCGCCATGACAGAGTGACTAATATGCTCACGGGTGGCAAGTTCAAGAGCCGAATTTGGCAAAATGTGACTTCATGACTAAAGTGCTCCTTCTGAGCAAGTTGGTGTACCACGGATACATTTTACTCAAAGACAAACATAAGAAGGAAGGGATTGGCATCTTCTGGAGAATGTAAAAACTGATAAACTGATATACGAAATACTGAAGATACGGGACTACAAACTGAAAAAAAAAGAGAAAGCTAAAAAAGCTGATGTGAACAACGGAGAATGCAAAGCCGAAGAATGAGTGGCTGAAAAAAAATCAAGAACTGAATAAAGAGTAAAGAATATCAGACTGAATAAAATAAGAGAATGACGAAAGAATGAAAAGTTTGTGGAGAAATGACTGAAGAACAAACCAGAAGCGAACGAAGAAAATCTCAAAAGTAAAGAGTAAGATCTGAAGAATAAGGTGTGAGATCCCTACAGACTGAAAACTAAAACTCAATGCAAAGAGGGGATGCTATTAGGAGAGAATGAAAAAACAGAGAGTGAATAGCGAAGAATACTGCAATGATTTACGAGTGATAAGACAAAAATATGCTCAAGATTTAAGAATAAGACAGAGATAATTGATGACTAAATCAAAAAGAAGTGAATGATGAACTGAAGATTAAACTCAAGAAACTCAAAACAAAAGAATGAGGACTGAATTTTGAAATGCCGAAAAATGGGTGACTGAAAAACTGAAAATATTAAACTAAGTTTTAAAAGGCCGAGAAATGAGTGGCAAATAACTAAGAAAATTACGAAACAAAATGATCCACAAACATCAACAAAACAATTGAATAACTAAGATGCTGAGTAAAATGCCAAAACATGAGTGATTGAGTTAATGAGAGACTTAAGAAAATGAAATGAGAAACTGAATAAATAGACTAAACAAAAGGGAGTGACTGAAGACTGAGAGAATAATAAATCTGAAGGAAAATGTGGCTAAAGACTGAAAGAAATGAAACATCCCGAGACAGAGAGAGAATGCTGAAGGAAAAGTGAGTACTAAGGAATGTTGATAACTGAAGAAAGACTAAACTATATATGACCACAGAAAATATGTTAATAAATAAATGAAGAAAGAAAGAATCAAAAGTAAAAATAACGAGAATGAGGAATGAGATAAGTGATATCTATAGATAAAGAATGAAATCTTTGATGACTGGAAAATGAATAGCAAGATGAGGACTGAAGAAATGCATAAATACTGAATAATGATAGCAATGAATAACGAGACGGACAAATGATGAAAAGATGAATGAAGACCGAGATGGCTGAATAACAAGATTACAAATATGAGGAATGAAGAATGATGGATGAATAAATATAATTAATTGATGTTTTTATGTCATGAAGAATTAAGACTGAGGAGGTCAAATAATCAGCGAATGTAAAAAATGAAATTGTGCTGAGCACTAAATGGGGAATGCTGAACTAAATGCTGAAAAAATGAAATAAGAATCAATTGCTATCTTCACGAAATTGTTGGAAAAATGCATTTGCTATTTTCATGTCATGACTGAGAAAGCATAATCGCTCAGTCCATCCTAAAATAGGTTGAATATTGCAACAGGAAAAAAATCTATAAAATTCTAAATAATTGACAATAAGCTGCGTAAAGGTTTATTGCTGGCACCGAAGGAAAAAACATGTGTAATGTCTGAATTAAGAGAATAGCATGGGCACCGAAGTAAAAACTCATGGAACATGCGTCATGATCTGTGAAAACAATTCACGTCATTACACATGATTACAATGACAAAAAAGAGATCACCTAGCAACAGGGCAGGTATGGTCTATTCCACATTCTGTGTCGAAGTTCAGATATGTGCCTATCTTGGTGCTCATCTGGTATAAATTACTCCTATTTTTTCAGATCTGCAGGGGTTGAATCCAATTCTAGAAGATAAGTAGGTGGCACTCAGGTATGTTCTGATGTGAAAAATGTTTATCGATAACCATATAGATCATTTGGAACTGTGCATGGCTGTTACTGTTTATACAATCTGGGTCTGTTTAGCTATGCTTTCATTACTTGGGAGTTTCCTTCCCAAGTTCCCAGGGTGTACTAAGCTCCTGCTGCGAAAAATCATCCTTGGACACACTAAGACAAAGGTAGAAACGAAGAACAAAAACTAAATCAAACTAAATTCTAACCAAGCTGTTCGCAATCATCAATTCGAAATATTTGAAAACCACACACCGAACAGAGAGACCTGGACACACCCAAAAACAGGTGGCAACTGAACCCTATCCGATTCGAGTTGCTTGCGCACAAAAACATCTGACAACACGAGGACCTGCAAAAAATTGAGGCCCATGCTAACACCGCCGCCGCACTCATCCTGATCTGCGCTCACGCCTCAGGAATCAGACGATATACCCACACACCTCCCGGCCCCGGCAGAGCCACCCGCGACACCCACTGATGACCAAACTCTCGCACCAACCGGAACAGAGAGAAAAAGAGGATAGGGGAGTACCTGTCTCGGCGGCGGCGACCATGCCTTCCGCACCCGCGCGCCGGCGAGCCACCGCTGTCTCTGATTCCAAGCGCATCCGATGCGGGGTCCCTACGGCCTTCTCCCCCATGGCCCTCTCCGTCTCTCCCGGTGTCCCCTCCTCCCCTGTGTGAAACGATACGGTCGGCGCGGCCCAGACTCAGCCCAGAGAAGAAAGCGTGACGACGCGCTGAGATTCGTGCAAACTGAGGGACGAATCAAATGGACAGAAATGTGACTGTGCACCAATTATAAAACAGCTAGCTGATCAATAGGAAAAGTGTAAGTATAAGTACTTGAGTATGCACTCGCCATTTAACTTGAACAGAAAACAGAATAAATTTGATTTTGATTACACAAGATAGCTCACATGGATGGACATGTAAAAGAAATTATCAAAAGAGGAGCATACCTGCACCCCAAGCAAGTAATTCATCTATCAGCATTGTCCAAATTAAATAGTAGAATCTCACATGATGTACAAGAGACAAACTGCCATGTACTAAACAATATTCCTTGTTGTAAAAAAACAAATTAGGGTTCTTTTCAGAACTGAAGTGGAATTACACTATTGGTATCATTTGGTTTCTGTAAATAATGGCATCAAGGTTCCCAGTAGTACCATTTATATTTTTATAAAAGTTCCCAATAATACACAATGCTAACAAGAAAACACCCCATATAGATTTTTGGCATGCTAAATCAATATGAAAGCTGGTTACAGATCTCCCATTTTATTTTCCTCACAAGTTTCATGCATGGTCAGTTGAGAGGCCATCAGAGACCAACCGAATAAGAAGACTCTGCATCATCCAGCATGTGGTTTTGCACTAACTGACCAGTCTGCATAAGCCAGCAGGCAGGCAAGCAAGCAAGCTGCAAAAATAAATACCGTGATACCCTGCTCTAGTTGGACCTAACAACAAGAATTAATTATGCATGCAGGAAATTAGGATGAGATCTCCACCAAGACAAGAACCCTGCATCTCTACCATTTCTCCGGGCACTATGTTCTCCAGTACCCAAACCACCAGTACTGCATCTATCTGTTTGAAAATCAATATCGTTTTGCATGTCACCCTGACCATCACTAATAATCTGAGCATCAGTACAAAAGAATCTAAAAATACTGTAATTGCCCTCTCCAATCACCGTAATGAAACTAAGAGGAGATTCTGCAGCCAATTTCGGCTCAACGTACCGTACGCCTCCCTGTAGAAGCGTCCATCTTGGAGAGGAGCCACGACCTTTCCTCGACTTGTTCCGCCCTATAGGGCCTGAACCGGCTCTGCGGATGGATCACGCGGACAAGGCAGCTGCTCACGACCGCCGCCGGCGAGGACATAGCTGGATTCTTCCTTCCCTTCCTGATTAGGAAATCGAATCCCAACGGCGGCGGCGGCAGCGGTTTTTGTTTTTGTTTTTCTCGAGGGAGAGCGAGCGGAAGGGGGAAGGCCTAGTGCGCTGGCTCGACGGACGTTTCGACTCGGGTAATCCGCTGCACCCAACGCAGCAGCGTGGCCTGTTTTGTTTGGGCAACCTTGGGCCATTTGGCAACATGAACCAGACAAACATGGATAAAAAAATAGCAAATTAATTTCAATAAGTTCATGGTTTTTAATATAGAAGAAAGTACTACCAAAAGGACCTGAAAAGTAACATACTTCTCAAACACGGAAACAAACAACAAATTCAAAATTGAGTCATCAACTCAATTTGACCGGTCGCGAGAGCATACGCGCCCATGGACTAGTTAGGATGCACGCGATGTCCGCGGCCACGCAAAGCATACCTAGATTTACGTCGACTTTAGGTCACGGAGTACAAAAAAATTCAGGTCGTCGTGTTAGGCCACGATTATATCTCCATCAACCCGTTCGGACATGCGTGCATGAAATGTGTCGGCGCATTGAAGATGGCCTTAGAAGAGAAACTCTAGCCCACACGCTAAATAAGGAACCGTAAAAACACGCATATAGTCTACTGAAAACGCAAGTACACTCTCAACTAAACGCAGCGTCAGAACCCGTACTTAGAACTGAGAATTAAAAAAGCATCGTTTGCGGGAATTTTACAATGATCACATTCGAGTTCATCGCTCGATTTCAGAGGCAAAACTGACGAACACGCAAAATAAAAACCTTGATTTTTCTAATCTGACTACCGTAACACAAACTGTACCAAAATTCAGCCCGGGGTGCCTCACCAGGGCCAAAGGGCGCGGAGGCGGACGATTACCGAGCGCGAGTTCCTGCTACTCAAGCTCGACGCGCCCCGTGTCTTCAGGCGGCAGACAGCGGCCTCCCGTTGGAACTCCTCGTAGCGTCCTCCTCCTCGCGCTACAGCGCCTCAGCGGCCTCCCGCTCCGAGATGCAGTGGTGCTTCTCGACGGCTGCCACCTCGATTTCATCGTTGTCGACAAAGTACGCGTCCTCGACGATCTTGACCAGCGGGGCGTCGGCTCCTCTTTGGCCTCCGTGGCCTAGTCGTCCTCGGAGGGGATGGGGGAGCGACGACGACCGCCTCCCTGGTGTAAGCATACATGCGGAGCGACAACAGCAAGCCGCGATTAGTCCACCTCTTCGCCGCACGCTTCTTGGCGCCCTTCGAGCGAAGACATTTCATGTGCTCCTCGGCAGGAGGCGCTGTCGGCTCCAATCCGGCCGCCCCTGTCTGAAACCGCCACGGCGAAACATGGAGGATCAGCGGATGCGATGGATGCGGTCTAGGTGGTGCCGGTTTGCTCTCCGAAGGTAAGCTTGGGCAGCGGTGGATGCGGAGGTACAGAAATAGGGTTATAGCCCATTTCTGTCGCATCAACCGTCGCATCAACCGGGCACTTCATCTTAGAAAATGATCCCGCATGGGGTCGCCCGTGTCGTGAGCAACAATGGCATGTTTAAGTACCCTCAACGACAATCAGAGCGTCACCCTCTGCTGCCGCTCTGGGAGAACCAGACCCTGACCCTCCGTAACTAGCTAGGAATAGATATCCGTACTAGAAGGACCTAGCACACTTCGCCGCGCAGCCAGCTACACATGCAGATATGAAGTCTTCGGAATTGGCCAACCAAATGTGTAGATTTTGGGATTTGCATGACCAAATTTGGTAGGAAGGTCAGCTGAAATTTGGTCGAGAGCACCTTAGCAGAGAGAGGTGAAGTGTTCTGCAATGTGCTCCATGCCTGTCTGGCCTGCATGGCTAGATTAAAAGAATGCAGATCGCTAAACCCCAATTCACCTTCCTTCTTTGGCTTACATAGCTTCTCCTATGAACCAATGACTGTTTCTATGCTTATCCATGTGACTCTTAGCATTAGCTCCCTATTATAGAGCTGAGATCATCACATAGCGATTTTGTGATGAGAATTATTTTGCCTTGTATCTTCTTCCACACTTTCTCTTTTTATATTCAGATGTCTTTGTTTTTTATATACCTATGATGTTAGACCCCGAGATATTTAGAAGATAACCCTTCAGCAGAGGTTCATAAAATGCTTCTCATCTTCTCCTTATTAAGTGGGATCATAATGGCGAAGGTGAGAGAGTTAACAATGCATACATCAATATTTGAGAGACGAAACAACCATGTTTCTTGGTCTGTTTTCATCCGATTTTTATTGGATTCCAGCTCCTGCGAAGCCTTGGCCTGGGCTCCGTATTTTTTGTGAGGTAACTAACAAACTGAAAAGGAGGGAGTAGGGTTTTAAGTTGTACTGTATTAGGTTTGCATGCATGGATGAGTGCACGGTTTGTAGAAGAGATTTTTTTATTATTATTCCATTGGTAATCAAATTTAATTCCATCCAAACCTGAAGCAATGTTCTGCGTAGCAAATTAGAGGAAATGCCAGTGTTGATCCTTGCTATTTAATGTATGCCTAAGATCAGAAAGTCCAATTTATTATGAGGGCCTAACAGAATGAAAAGAAGGGAGCACCACTAGCTTTTTTCATCTCTTAGTCTATAAGATACATGTGTGTATTGCTATATTATTCTATTATCTCTTGATTACAAGCTAAATGTGTAGCCTGTAGTCGAGTTAGAGTGTTTGAAAGAGCAAAAGGATTGGTTTATTTTACTTTCTGTTATATGCAAAACAATTGGTAGGAGCCATGAATTTGAGTAAACCTTGTTTCTATACTCAGTGTCACTGAATTGATTGTCAGGTTTAGTGGGAGAATATAAGAAATATGTCAAGTAAGGCAAGGAAAGGAAGGATACTTGCAGAATCATGTAGGGTGGACTTATTAGAACAATAATTCATTTCCTTTTTGCTTATATAAAAATACTTGCAGGAATGGCAAAGGAAACGTAAGTGTCGATGTGGCACAGTGAACCATCCAAAGAAGTGTCAATTCTCTGATGTGCCGAGTTGGGAGTGTTGTGGCTGTAAAAGGGAGATTTGTATATTTTCATATCTTTCCCTTGTTCTTTTCGTTTTAATTTGAGCATTGGTGATCTCTGGTCTCCAGATGGCCATTATTGCAAAGGAAGCAACTAGCGCTGTCATAAGTGTTGATTTTTTTTTTCTAATAAGCATTTCTTTGGTGTTGAGACGGTCATGGAGCGGGATCCAAAAGAAAGATTTGATTTTCACGGTACATTGGGACTTCCAAATCCATTTGATAATGTGTGTTGTGTACTTGTGTGTGTACGCATATAATGATATAAACCCTGTCTTTTGATGAAATTAGGCATATTTCTTGTTCCGCATCGTGTCTTAGCAAATATAACAAATAACAATACCCAAGATAAACTTGCTGGCTACCAACGTAATACAAAGCCTAATTTAGAATAGAAGTACTCACGATATTTTCCTTGATCCCAAACTTCACCATTCAATGAGCAACCGTCAACTTCTATTTCTCCTAGACAAAACTTGAACCTACCTTTGAACTGCAAACAGAGGAGAAATAAATAATGGTCAAAACGCAATGCCAATTTAGCAAAAGATGCTGCAGCCATATCAATATCGATCTCAACGAAGACCTGGAGATACTGCAGACATGCTCTCCTCTGTTAAGAGCAACTTTAACAAGCCCTTCTTCATGGAAGCTTTTGCCACTGCCACCTGGGCTATATGGAAAGCTAGAAATGCTACCCCCTCCGATTCATATTACTTGATGCTAATATAGATGTATCTACATCTACTTTAGCATCAAGTAATATGGATTGGAGGGAGTAGAATTTTTGACAATGTAATACCTCGTAGAAATTCTTGGCGTTTTGCTTTCAAAAGGGATATCGTCCTCCTTTCTTACAGAATGAAGGACCATTGCCCAGGTATGTTGCAAGTTTCTCCTCCCCGAATGACGGTCTGGTGTGCGGCTGAGTGACCGATCCGCTTCACGCTAGACCGCATCTGGACTTAACTCTTTGAGCCATCTCTGCACTAGGGAAGTGAAGGATATGCACGAGGCAGCCTGGAGTTCACACCTGAATCATCATGGACAATTGCCCCTGGATAAAACTTGCGTGAACGTTCATTCTAACCAGCCTACCTGACGAATTTCTTCCTCATAGCGCCATTTTTTGCTGCAATTAGCACAGTCACCAGAGCAGCCTCCGAGGAGAATACTCCAGTGCAGGTTTGTGGACAGGATGATGAGCAAAAGATGTTCAAAATCCATACAAAGATTTGCCTCGCCAAGTGAGGACAATAATATATTACATATATTGTCTGCATGGAGAACCGAAAGATATCTCAACTACTAGTAACATGGAAGGATGGAATAGTACACAATCTACCACCAAATTTAGAGAGGAGAAGTTCCTAGGGCCGATGCATTTTGCAGCCATCGCAGCATCAAACCCACCTTAATACTTGAAATCAGTAACGTACATGAAATCCTCATCCACTGCCCACATCCGCTGGACAGCCAGCTCGTTCTGGCAGATAAGCATGTCGTTGTTCAGAAAGCGTTTACCGCAGATCACCACATCAAACTCACTGCCTCCCCCGTGTAATTTTTCAGAAGCCGGGTGCACGATTTTCAGTCCGTCTGCCTCGCAGTACACGCACCGCACATGCTCTGTTGTACAAAGAAGAACAATAAAAAGGCTGCCTTCACAAATGATATTTCGTAAAAGATGCTGTTATGCTATGTACCACCATTCTTAGTATCTGTCATCTATAGCAAGTGTTGATTACAAATGCGAGTTTCCATCCAAGAGCGGGATACCGTGTCCGTGTGCAACTACAATCTTTCACTTCCGGGCTACCTTCATCCAACAATTTCCACCTCTAATCGAAGAAATGCATAAGATAATCCTACATGACATAGCCCCAGCTCCCTCTTGTCTGTCACAGACTCTCCATGTTTTGCCATTGGTTGGACTGTGTTTTGGGCATGGTCGACTCTAGGCTGCCAAGTGGCTCAAGAAGGCATGGCCTTGTGGCATTTTGAATGGAATAGCAGAGCACGGTCGAGACAACAACAAAAAAGAACAAAGGAAAAAAAAGGACAGATCTGGTGCACACTTCCTATTGTTTTAATTGGTATGAGATAGTTTAGTAACAACAGCACACTGCCTATGTTATGGTTTTAAGGGTGCACCGGTGTAGGACAACAGCCTACATGGTTGATTCTCTATATAATGAGCCTTAGTTCTATGGATTTTTTTACTAAAAACAGAGCAAGCTGCTGATTTTCATTATCTAGAGAAGGAGAGAATCAAGTCTTACAATCGGTCAAAAATAGTGTTTGAAAACAAACTAAGAGCGACAATCCTAGACAGATGTCACCGTAAACTTCTCTGCAATGTGAGTTTGTAAAGGCAATTGTGAGGAAGGGCATCAATGTGAGCTTGTAAAGGCAGTTGTGACGAAGGGCATCAATGTGAGTTCTTTTTACCGGCACCTCACAGTTTATAGTAGTATGGTCATGTTGAACTTCTCTGCTCTAGACCCTTCTCCTTCCACTGTGGTATGTGATCCATTTTAGTACCTCTGAAAAAACAGTCATGTTCTTTGCAGCAGAACTTTGTGCGCCAATGCAACACAATCTACTTGCACTGTTTCATCCAGTCGTGATATCCTCGTGCGGTTTGCTAAGATGGCCGCATACTGTCTCACGTGCTTGCTAACTAGTAAGGACTCATAATTTACATTGATAGATAAGTAGATGACAAGAAACATACATGGGAACCTTGCAAGAAAGAAGAGCATACCAGCAAATGGTGTTGGCACATCCACCGGACAGCACAGAAGGGGTTCACCCTCCTCCTCTTCATTATCAAATTCAGCAAAAAAGAGTATTGGATGTCTGTCAGCAGATCGAGCGCCCTTCCGAGTCGCCAAAAAGTTTACATGGGAGTAACGGAATTTGCACGGGGCAGGAGATAGAGCATTATCATTGTCACTGCAGTATTCAGGGCCACATACAGAGTCGTTGGCGCTACAGATAATATGAAGCTCATACATGGGATCCTATAGGCAGGTAACACGCAAAAGTCAGCGAGCGGCATGGTAATCAATATCGGTTAGTTAAAATAGGCACCATTAATTTGAGGAAACTAGTTACCGACCCCATCTTGCAGCAAGTGTTTGCCCAATGCAGCTTCCACCTTTCTGTAGATTCTTGTTTGCTGAGCCTCGGAACGCATCTTTCCATCAATCACAGCACAGTAGAGCTTTTCGATTCGTGGGGCGGAGCCTCGGAAGGCGACGAGGCCGTCGACTGAGCGCTTGCCCATCTCCTCTCGAAGCTTGGTCTCGTCGGCGGTGAGGTCGGGATTGGGACCCCGGCGCGTGACGGAGGCAGGGTCGACGAGGGCGTTGGCTACGATGTTGGAGACGGGGTCGAGCAGGCCGATGCATACGCCGGCGTCGTACAAGCTACCGAGCACGACGCGCCTTGTCTCGTCGGGGAGACGGCAGTACGCCTCGCTGTAGAAAGCGTCCATCTTGGAGAGGAGCCGCGACCTCTCCTCGTCTTGTTCCTCTCTGTAGGGCAAGAACCGACTCTGCGGCCGAACCACGCGGCCGCGGCCGCTTCCCACGGCCGCCGTCGGCGAGGACATCCCTAGATTCTTCTGCCCCTTCTCGATTCGGGAAATCGATTCCTGGCAGCGGCGGTGGCGGCGGCGAGAGAGAGGAGGGTAGATAGAGCGAGTGAGGGAAAGAGGGGAGGGAGCCAACTGTGCTCAGTAGGCCGTACGCGGGGTCAATGGAAACTTTGACTTGGGTTGGAGCCCAATTTCATTTTTGAACGGGCAGTTGGACGTGCGGGCGGGCGACGGGTGCGTACGTGGAATCGAAATCGAAACTGCGGTCACGGTACGTTTCTCGCGCGCGGGTGCTAACAAATCCAATGAATGCAGACACGCTGCCGAAATCCAAACTGCCCACCCGCCGGCTTCCTACGACCCCTCCATTTCTTTCATTTTTTAACCAGGCCGGAGGAGGAAAGGAAATGCACGGGAGGCTCATGGAATGGAAGGAATCCAATTAATTACGGCGGGATTTTCTTAATTTCCTTTCTTTTCGCCATCGAGTCCAAACCTCTGGAAATTAGCTCATCCACTTTCTACGTGCAATCTTTTCTGCCTGCCTGCCTGCCTGGAGCGCCTCCAAAATTAAACTGCCATCTGCCACGCCACCTCTAAACTTGGAAATTCTCCTCTCTCTCTCTCTCTTTTTTTTAGTGTCCGAATTTGGACGACT